>NC_092166.1:84443353-84703353 GCF_045791955.1 Oncorhynchus clarkii lewisi | reverse complement strand
AAGCATCATCTCTTATATGAATGACTTCTGATAATTGCGGTGTGTACCAGGCATTAGATCTACCTTTAACCCTCCATTCTATATAAAGGGAGCATGACTATCTACAATAGTATTGAAGACATCTGCAAAGAGGCTCAAAGCTGAATCAGGTTCAGGGAACGCTGAACTACAATCAAGATCACTAAAAATATAGATTGTGTAAACTGAAGTTTTTAAAGTTCCTCGTTGTGATGACACAAGGCTTAGATTATATATTTTTTTCTTCACATCTCCAACCCAAACAACTGGGTAACGGTCACTAATATCTTAGGAGAAGACACCAGTAGGAACACATTTATCTGGTGTATTTGTTAGAATGAGATCAATCAGAGTTTGACTTTGAAGGATCTTTAGGGTTGGGCAGTGTTAGGCTTAGAAACATCTGATTTGGTTTGAGAAGAGGAGGGCGGTTCCCAGCACGCGTCTTCTTTCTCTTTGTCAGAGTGAACACTAGGAAATACATACTGCGTCTATGGTAGGATGCCAAGCAAAATGTAATTAAAAAGTCTTAAAGACGATTGATGAAGTTAATGATGATGTCAAAATGTTTTCTTTGAGTCAAATGGACTATGATTCAAAATGGAGAAGAAAAAAAAATGCTGTTAATTCTGAGAGATGCAAATTAAATGACCATGATGGAATATCCCGTACTTTTTTCCTCCCAAATAGCGGTTGCTATGGCAGTTTACCATTTAGGAACACAAATCTGTAAATAGCAGACGTAACATGGAGGTGTTATATTCCATCTTCCACAGCGGAGGAGGTTTCTATGTACTGTGTTACTAACCAAATCTTGGACTGGGTCTGAGGGGGCGGACGGACGGACGAACACACACACGCACACGGACACACACACACACACGGACGCACACACACACACACACACACACACACACACACACACACACACACACACACACACACACACACACACGGACACACACACACACACGGACGCACACACACACACACACACGGACACACACACACACACGGACGCACACACACACACACACACAGACGCACACACACACACACACGCACACGCACACGCACACACACACACACACACACACACACACACACACACACACGCACACGGACACGGACACACACACGGACGCACACACACACACACACGGACACACACACAGACGCACACACACACACACACACGGATGCACACACACACACACACACACACACACACACACACACACACACACACACACACACACACACACACACACACACACACACACACAGGGGAGGAGGAGGAGAGGGGGAGAGGGGATAGGAGGTGGGAGAGGAGGAGGGGAGGGGAGAAGAGGAGAGAAGGGTAGGAGAGGAGGAGGAAGAGAGGGGAGAGGCAGAGATTAGAGGAGGAGGAGAGGAGGAGAGGAGCGGAGGAGGGAAGGAGGAGAGGAGATATGACATTACACTTTGATTGTGTGTGTATGTTAACAAAGGGGAGGGGTCAGTGTGTGTTAACAAAGGGGAGGGGTCAGTGTGTGTTAACAAAGGGGAGGGGTCAGTGTGTGTTAACAAAGGGGAGGGGTCAGTGTGTGTTAACAAAGGGGAGGGGTCAGTGTGTGTTAACAAAGGGGAGGGGTCATTGCAGGCAATCTCAACGCTGTGCGTTACAGGGAAGACATCCTCCTCCCTCATGTGGTTCCCTTCCTGCAGGCTCATCCTCACATGACCTTCCAGCATGACAATGCCACCAGCCATACTGCTCATTCTGTGCTTGATTTCCTGCAAGACAGGAATGTCAGTGTTTTGCCATGGCCAGCGAAGAGCCCGGATCTCAATCCCTTTGAGCACGTCTGGGACCTGTTGGATCGGAGGGTGAGGGCTAGGTCCATTCCTCCCAGAAATGTCAGGAAACATGCAGGTGCCTTGGTGGAAGATTGGGGTAACATCTCACAGCAAGAACTGGCAAATCCGGTGCAGTCCATGAGGAGGAGATGTACTGCAGTACTTAATGCAGCTGGTGGCCACACCAGATACTGACTGTTACTTTTGATTTTGACCCCCCCCCCCCCCTCCTCTGTTCAGGGACACATAATTCAATATCTGTTAGTCACATGTCTGTGGAACTTGTTCAGTTTATGTCTCAGGTGTTGAATCTTGTTATGTTCATACAAATATTTACACATGTTGAGTTTGCTGTAAAAAAATGCAGTTGACAATGAGAGGACGTTTCTTTTTTTGCTGAGTTTCTAAAAATACAATCTTATTTTGTTGTAATAATATAATCCATGCATTGTTACACTTACGCACTGAAACTGGTCATCCAGAGACTGTATTCTCTGTCTAAAGCTAGTCTTGAAAGTATATTTTGGAACAACTATGTTTGTCACTATGACGTGACTCTGAGGATGATTAGCTAGCTAGCTAGCAGTGTTTAAACACAGTATGTTTTAATAGCAGGCTGAGGATGATTAGCTAGCTAGCTAGCAGTGTTTAAACACAGTATGTTTTAATAGCAGGCTGAGGATGATTAGCTAGCTAGCTAGCAGTGTTTAAACAGAGTATGTTTTAATAGCAGGCTCAGGATGATTAGCTAGCTAGCTAGCAGTGTTTAAACAGAGTATGTTTTAACAGAATAGCAGGCTGAGGATGATAAGCTAGCTAGCTAGCAGTGTTTAAACAGAGTATGTTTTAACAGAATAGCAGTCTGTGGATGATAAGCTAGCTAGCTAGCAGTGTTTTAACAGAGTATGTTTTAACAGAATAGCAGTCTGTGGATGATAAGCTAGCTAGCTAGCAGTGTTTTAACAGAGTATGTTTTAACAGAATAGCAGTCTGTGGATGATAAGCTAGCTAGCTAGCAGTGTTTTAACAGAGTATGTTTTAACAGAATAGCAGTCTGTGGATGATAAGCTAGCTAGCTAGCAGTGTTTTAACAGAGTATGTTTTAACAGAATAGCAGTCTGTGGATGATAAGCTAGCTAGCTAGCAGTGTTTAAACAGAGTATGTTTTAACAGAATAGCAGGCTGAGGATGATAAGCTAGCTAGCTAGCAGTGTTTAAACAGAGTATGTTTTAACAGAATAGCAGGCTGAGGATGATAAGCTAGCTAGCTAGCAGTGTTTAAACAGAGTATGTTTTAACAGAATAGCAGGCTGAGGATGATAAGCTAGCTAGCTAGCAGTGTTTTAACAGTGTATGTTTTATCAGAATAGCAGTCTGTGGATGATAAGCTAGCTAGCTAGCAGTGTTTTAACAGTGTATGTTTTATCAGAATAGCAGTCTGTGGATGATAAGCTAGCTAGCTAGCAGTGTTTAAACAGAGTATGTTTTAACAGAATAGCAGGCTGAGGATGATAAGCTAGCTAGCTAGCAGTGTTTTAACAGTGTATGTTTTATCAGAATACCAGTCTGTGGATGATAAGCTAGCTAGCTAGCAGTGTTTAAACAGAGTATGTTTTAACAGAATAGCAGTCTGTGGATGATAAGCTAGCTAGCTAGCAGTGTTTAAACAGAGTATGTTTTAACAGAATAGCAGTCTGTGGATGATAAGCTAGCTAGCTAGCAGTGTTTAAACAGAGTATGTTTTATCAGAATACCAGTCTGTGGATGATAAGCTAGCTAGCTAGCAGTGTTTTAACAGTGTATGTTTTATCAGAATAGCAGTCTGTGGATGATAAGCTAGCTAGCTAGCAGTGTTTTAACAGTGTATGTTTTATCAGAATAGCCGTCTGTGGATGATAAGCTAGCTAGCTAGCAGTGTTTTAACAGTGTATGTTTTATCAGAATAGCAGTCTGTGGATGATTAGCTAGCTAGCTAGCAGTGTTTAAACAGAGTATGTTTTATCAGAATAGCCGTCTGTGGATGATAAGCTAGCTAGCTAGCAGTGTTTTAACAGTGTATGTTTTATCAGAATAGCAGTCTGTGGATGATTAGCTAGCTAGCTAGCAGTGTTTAAACAGAGTATGTTTTATCAGAATAGCCGTCTGTGGATGATAAGCTAGCTAGCTAGCAGTGTTTTAACAGTGTATGTTTTATCAGAATAGCAGTCTGTGGATGATTAGCTAGCTAGCTAGCAGTGTTTAAACAGAGTATGTTTTATCAGAATAGCCGTCTGTGGATGATAAGCTAGCTAGCTAGCAGTGTTTTAACAGTGTATGTTTTATCAGAATAGCAGTCTGTGGATGATAAGCTAGCTAGCTAGCAGTGTTTTAACAGAGTATGTTTTAACAGAATAGCAGTCTGTGGATGATAAGCTAGCTAGCTAGCAGTGTTTTAACAGTGTATGTTTTATCAGAATAGCAGTCTGTGGATGATTAGCTAGCTAGCTAGCAGTGTTTAAACAGAGTATGTTTTAACAGAATAGCAGTCTGTGGATGATAAGCTAGCTAGCTAGCAGTGTTTAAACAGAGTATGTTTTAACAGAATAGCAGTCTGTGGATGATTAGCTAGCTAGCTAGCAGTGTTTAAACAGAGTATGTTTTAACAGAATAGCAGTCTGTGGATAGCTACAGATGTAAAAGAAAAACAGATCAAACGCACCTTACGGAACAGCGAGGACATTGAAGAGACAGACACACAAACTACATACACTTACATATGGATTTGGTATCGTAGATATGTGATAGTAGGGAAAGGGGGGGGGGTGGGGGGGGTGGGTACCTAGTCAGTTGTACTACTGAATGTCTTCAACTGAAATGTGTCTTCCGCATTTAACCCCACCCCTCTGAATCAGAGATGTGATGAGCGGCTGCTTTAATCAACCTCCATTTCTGCAGCAACCGGGGAACAGTGAGTTAACTGCCTTGCTCAGGAGCAGAACAACAGATTTTTTACCTTGGGGATTCAATCCAGAGAGGTGCGGGGGGCTGCCTTAAACAACATCCACGTCTTTGGCGCCCGGGGAACAGTGGGTTAACAGCCTTGTTCAGGGAAACAGTGGGTTAACAGCCTTGTTCAGGGGAACAATGGGGTTAACTGCCTTGTTCAGGGGCAGAACGACAGATTTTTACCTTGTCAGCTTGGGGATTCGATCCAGCAACCTTTCGGTTACCGGCCCAACGCTCTAACCACTAGAATACCTAGAGTAGTGGCCTGAGGGAACACACTTAATGTGTTGCGAAAAGTGTTATGAAATGTAATGTCATGTATTATTTTAAATTGTATATAACTGCCTTAATGTTGCTGGACCCCAGGAAGAGTAGCTGCTGCCTTGGCAGGAACAAATGGGGATCCATAATAAACCCTCAGGAAGAATAGCTGCTGCCTTGGCAGGAACTAACAGTGTTCCATAATAAACCCCAGGAAGAGAAGCTGCTGCCTTGGCAGGAACTAATGGGGATCCATAATAAACCCCAGGAAGAGAAGCTGCTGCCTTGGCAGGAACTAATGGGGATCCATAATAAACCCCAGGAAGAGTAGCTGCTGCCTTGACAGGAACTAATGGGGATCCATAATAAACCCCGGGAAGAGTAGCTGCTGCCTTGGCAGGAACTAATGGGGATCCATAATAAACCCCAGGAAGAGTAGCTGCTGCCATGACAGAAACTAACGTGGATCCATAATAAACCCCAGGAAGAGTAGCTGCTGCCTTGGCAGGAACTAATGGGGATCTATAATAAACCCCAGGAAGAGTATCTGCTGCCTTGGCAGGAACTATTGGGGATCTATAATAAACCCCAGGAAGAGTAGCTGCTGCCTTGGCAGGAACTAATGGGGATCCATAATAAACCCCGGGAAGAGTAGCTGCTGCCTTGGCAGGAACTAGTGGGGATCTATAATAAACCCCAGGAAGAGTAGCTGCTGCCTTGGCAGGAACTAATGGGGATCCATAATAAACCCCAGGAAGAGTAGCTGCTGCCTTGGCAGGAACTAATGGGGATCCATAATAAAGCCCAGGAAGAGTAGCTGCTGCCTTGGCAGGAACTAATGGGGATCCATAATAAACCCCAGGAAGAGTATCTGCTGCCTTGGCAGGAACTAATCGGGGATCCATAATAAACCCCAGGAAGAGTAGCTGCTGCATTGGCAGGAACTAATGGGGATCCATAATAAACCCCAGTAAGAGTAGCTGCTGCCTTGGCAGGAACTAATGGGGATCCATAATAAACCCCAGGAAGAGTAGCTGCTACCTTGGCAGGAACTAATGGGGATCCATAATAAACCCCAGGAAGAGTAGCTGCTGCCTTGGCAGGAACTAATGGTGATCCATAATAAACCCCAGGAAGAGTAGCTGCTGCCTTGGAAGGAACTAATGGGGATCCATAATAAACCCCAGGAAGAGTAGCTGCTGCCTTGGCAGGATCTAGTGGGGATCTATAATAAACCCCAGGAAGAGTAGCTGCTGCCTTGGCAGGAACTAATGGGGATCCATAATAAACCCCAGGAAGAGTAGCTGCTGCCTTGGCAGGAACTAATGGGGATCCATAATAAACCCCGGGAAGAGTAGCTGCTGCCTTGGCAGGAACTAATGGGGATCCATAATAAACCCCAGGTAGAGTAGCTGCTGCCTTGGCAGGAACTAATGGGGATCCATAATAAACCCCAGGAAGAGTAGCTGCTGCCTTGACAGGAACTAATGGGGATCCATAATAAACCCCAGGAAGAGTAGCTGCTGCCTTGGCAGGAACTAATGGGGATCCATAATAAACCCCAGGAAGAGTAGCTGCTACCTTGGCAGGAACTAATGGGGATCCATAATAAACCCCAGGAAGAGTAGCTGCTGCCTTGGCAGGAACTAATGGTGATCCATAATAAACCCCAGGAAGAGTAGCTGCTGCCTTGGAAGGAACTAATGGGGATCCATAATAAACCCCAGGAAGAGTAGCTGCTGCCTTGGCAGGAACTAGTGGGGATCTATAATAAACCCCAGGAAGAGTAGCTGCTGCCTTGGCAGGAACTAATGGGGATCCATAATAAACCCCAGGAAGAGTAGCTGCTGCCTTGGCAGGAACTAATGGGGATCCATAATAAACCCCGGGAAGAGTAGCTGCTGCCTTGGCAGGAACTAATGGGGATCCATAATAAACCCCAGGTAGAGTAGCTGCTGCCTTGGCAGGAACTAATGGGGATCCATAATAAACCCCAGGAAGAGTAGCTGCTGCCTTGACAGGAACTAATGGGGATCCATAATAAACCCCAGGAAGAGTAGCTGCTGCCTTGGCAGGAACTAATGGGGATCCATAATAAACCCCAGGAAGAGTAGCTGCTACCTTGGCAGGAACTAATGGGGATCCATAAGAAACCCCAGGAAGAGTAGCTGCTGCCTTGGCAGGAACTAATGGTGATCCATAATAAACCCCAGGAAGAGTAGCTGCTGCCTTGGAAGGAACTAATGGGGATCCATAATAAACCCCAGGAAGAGTAGCTGCTGCCTTGGCAGGAACTAGTGGGGATCTATAATAAACCCCAGGAAGAGTAGCTGCTGCCTTGGCAGGAACTAATGGGGATCCATAATAAACCCCAGGAAGAGTAGCTGCTGCCTTGGCAGGAACTAATGGGGATCCATAATAAACCCCGGGAAGAGTAGCTGCTGCCTTGGCAGGAACTAATGGGGATCCATAATAAACCCCAGGTAGAGTAGCTGCTGCCTTGGCAGGAACTAATGGGGATCCATAATAAACCCCAGGAAGAGTAGCTGCTGCCTTGACAGGAACTAATGGGGATCCATAATAAACCCCAGGAAGAGTAGCTGCTGCCTTGGCATGAACTAATGGGGATCCATAATAAAGACAAAGACAGTAAATGTATCAAATGTAACACTGCGTTATTGCAACAATGACCAGAAGTCAGTGTGTTCTGTGTTCAGTTTCCCACTCAATGCAGAGAGGTAGGACATATTTCTGTTAAGCAGTAGATCTGATTCTACACCTTCTGCTAGTGTCATGAACTCTAGACTGTCAATGTGTAATATTACTACCTTGTGAATTACTGACTTATGTTCTACACAGTGGTGGAAAAAGGTACCCCGTTGTCATACTTGAGTAAAAGTTAAGATACCTTACTAGAAAATGATTCAAGTGAAAGTCACCCAGTGAAATTCTACTTGAGGAAAAGTCTAAAAGTGTTTGGTTTTAAATATACTTATGTATCAAAAGTAAATGTAATTTCTAAAATATTCTTAAGTATCAAATGTAAAAGTAAAAGTATAAATAATTTCAAATTCCTTATATTAAGCAAACCAGACGGCACTATTTTCCTGTTTGTTTATTTATTTACGGATAGCCAGGGTCACACTCCAACACTCAGACATCATTTACAGATAGCCAGGGGAACACTCCAACACTCAGACATCATTTACAGATAGCCAGGGGAACACTCCAACACTCAGACATCATTTACAGATAGCCAGGGGAAAACTCCAACACTCAGACATCATTTACAGATAGCCAGGGGAACACTCCAACACTCAGACATCATTTACAGATAGCCAGGGGAACACTCCAACACTCAGACATCATTTACAGATAGCCAGGGGAACACTCCAACACTCAGACATCATTTACAGATAGCCAGGGGAAAACTCCAACACTCAGACATCATTTACAGATAGCCAGGGGAACACTCCAACACTCAGACATCATTTACAGATAGCCAGGGGAACACTCCAACACTCAGACATTATTTACAGATAGCCAGGGGAACACTCCAACACTCAGACATCATTTACAGATAGCCAGGGGAACACTCCAACACTCAGATATAATTTACAGATAGCCAGGGGAACACTCCAACACTCAGACATCATTTACAGATATCCAGGTGCCCACTCCAACACTCAGACATCCTTTACATATAGCCAGGGGAACACTCCAACACTCAGACATCATTTACAAACAAAACATTTGTGTTTAGTGAGTCCTCCAGGTAAGATGCAGTAGGGATGACCAGGGATGTTCTCTGTTTAGTGAGTCCGCCAGATCAGAGGCAGTAGGGATGACCAGGGATGTTCTCTGTTTAGTGAGTCCACCAGATCAGAGGCTGTAGGGATGACCAGGGATGTTCTCTGTTTAGTGAGTCCTCCAGATCAGAGGCAGTAGGGATGACCAGGGATGTTCTCTGTTTAGTGAGTCCTCCAGATCAGAGGCAGTAGGGATGACCAGGGATGTTCTCTTGATAATTTTGTGAATTTGACAATTGTCCTGTCCTGCTAAGCATTCCATTCCGATTACTTTAGGGTGTCAGGGAAAATGTATGGAGTAAAAAGTACATACATTATCTTGAGGAAAACCCCTCCCTTTCCTCTCACACCCATACCACCTTTACCTCAGCTAAACCTCACACTATATACCACACCCTGGTTGTGTGTTCTATCCTGGTTGTGTGTTCCATTGTGTTTGCTTGTTCCATCCTGGTTGTGTGTTCCATCCTGGTTGTGTGTTCCATCCTGGTTGTGTGTTTCATCCTGGTTGTGTGTTCCATCCTGGTTGTGTGTTCCATCCTGGTTGTGTTTTCCATCCTGGTTGCGTGTTCCATCCTGGTTGTGTGTTCCATCCTGGTTGCGTGTTCCATCCTGGTTGCGTGTTCCATCCTGGTTGCGTGTTCCATCCTGGTTGTGTGTCCAACCACTGGGAAGGAAGAGAGACTGTGTTAGTCTAGTCTGTGATGGATGGACCAGGCCAACCACACATCACACTCATAGTAAGTACATTATTCCTCAATAAAGTAGGTCTCAGCTAAGTCCGTGCCAGTCATAAAAGACAAGTGTGAGTGTTTACTTCCCTTATTACTTGATTTTCTTTCATTTCATTGGATACTGGATGATGGCCAGCGTTTCTGCAGTGAAGAACCAACATCCCAGCAGAAGTACCTGGTTGTACTGACGGTATTATCAACCAGTTTTGCCTGCTGGGATGATTAGGACCTGTCAATGGTTGGGTCTGAGTGAAGCACTGTCTTCAGTGCTAGTTTCCCACACAGAGACAACACCTCCAGCCCAACCTTCAGTGCTAGTTTCCCACACAGAGACACCTCCAGCCCAACTTTCAGCGCTAGTTTCCCACACAGAGACAACACCTCCAGCCCAACCTTCAGTGCTAGTTTCCCACACAGAGACACCTCCAGCCCAACCTTCAGTGCTAGTTTCCCACACAGAGACAACACCTCCAGCCCAACCTTCAGTGCTAGTTTCCCACACAGAGACAACACCTCCAGCCCAACCTTCAGTGCTAGTTTCCCACACAGAGACAACACCTCCAGCCCAACCTTCAGTGCTAGTTTCCCACACAGAAACAACATCTCCAGCCCAACCTTCAGTGCTAGTTTCCCACACAGAGACACCTCCAGCCCAATCTTCAGTGCTAGTTTCCCACACAGAGACACCTCCAGCCCAACCTTCAGTGCTAGTTTCCCACACAGAGACACCTCCAGCCCAATCTTCAGTGCTAGTTTCCCACACAGAGACACCTCCAGCCCAACCTTCAGTGCTAGTTTCCCACACAGAGACACCTCCAGCCCAACCTTCAGTGCTAGTTTCCCACACAGAGAAAACAGCTCCAGCCCAACCTTCAGCGCTAGTTTCCCACCCCGAGACAACACTCTGGGAAGGAAGAGAGACTGTGTCAATCCAGTCATTGATGGATGGACCAGGCCAGGCAGTGGTGGATCTGAGACCCTCCCTGCCCTGCCCTCCCCTGCCCTGCCCTTCCCTCCATTCCCTTCCTCCTTCCCTCCCTCACCCTCCCCCTTTCCCTCCCTCACCTTTCCTGATTCTCAGCTGTTAGCACTGGGCCAGAGTGAGTAATACCGCTCATCAGTTCTGTCTAACCACTATTTGCTATCCTCCATCCCCCTCCAGTTCCCTCCAGCTCTCTTCCAGCCAGGAATGTTTGTCTAGGTCCGTTCTGACACAGAGGTGTGAGAAATATGGGTCCTGTCATGCCTCTGTGCATATATGTCCATCTCAGCACCTCCGCATAACCTCACTTTTTCATCGTTATAGCTCTTCAACGTCTCAATTCAAAAGGGGCTTTATTGGCATTTGGAAACATATGTTTACACTGCCAAAAGTAGGTGAAGAAAACATTCTCTCTCTCTGTCTCTCTGTCTCTCTCTCTCTCTCTCTCTATCTCTCTCTCTCTCTCTCTCTCTATCTCTCTCTCTCTCTCTGTCTCTCTCTCTCTCTCTCTCTCTCTCTCTCTGTCTCTGTCTCTCTGTCTCTCTCTCTCTCTCTCTCTCTCTCTCTCTTTCTCTGTCTCTCTCTCTGTCTCTCTGTCTCTGTCTCTGTCTCTCTCTCTCTCTCTCTCTCTCTCTCTCTCTCTCTCTCTCTCTCTCTCTCTCTCTCTCTCTCTCTCTCTCTGTCTCTGTCTCTGTCTCTCTGTCTCTGTCTCTCTCTCTCTCTCTCTCTCTCTGTGTATCTCTCTCTTCCTTCCGCCTACTGCAGAGCTGGACTCAAAGCACTCAGAACGGCTCCAGTCAACTCCAAATGACATTCCACAGAAGACACAGACACACGCAGACACACATCCCTCTTCCACACAGGTCCTTTTACTTTAAAAAAAAGAGTACTCTTTCCTTCTCTCTCTCTCTCTCCCCCTCTAACTCTCGGTCTGCATCTCTCTCTCTCTGCTCACTGAGTCTGTACATAGTCAAAGCTTTCCTTAATTTTGGGTCAGTCACAGTGGTCAGGTATTCTGCCGCTGTGTACTCTCTGTTTAGGGCCAAATAGCATTCTAGTTTGCTCTGTTTTTTTGTTAATTCTTTCCAATGTGTCAAGTAATTATCTTTTTGTTTTCTCATGATTTGGTTGGGTCTAATTGTGCTGTTGTCCTGGGGCTCTGTAGGGTGTGTTTGTGTTTGTGAACAGAGCCCCAGGACCAGCTTGCTTAGGGGACTCTTCTCCAGGTTCATCTCTCTGTAGGTGATGGCTTTGTTATGGAAGGTTTGTGAATCACTTCCTTTTAGGTGGTTGTAGAATTTAACGGCTCTTTTCTGGATTTTGATAATTAGTGGGTATCGGCCTAATTCTGCTCTGCATGCATTATTTGGTGTTCTACGTTGTACACGGAGGATATTTTTGCAGAATTCTGCGTGCAGAGTCTCAATTTGGTGTTTGTCCCATTTTGTGAAGTCTTGGTTGGTGAGCGGACCCCAGACCTCACAACCATAAAGGGCAATGGGCTCTATGACTGATTCAAGTATTTTTAGCCAAATCCTAATTGGTATGTTGAAATGTATGTTTCTTTTGATGGCATAGAATGCCCTTCTTGCCTTGTCTCTCAGATCGTTCACAGCTTTGTGGAAGTTACCTGTGGCGCTGATGTTTAGGCCAAGGTATGTATAGTTTTTTGTGTGCTCTAGGGCAACAGTGTCTAGATTGAATTTGTATTTGTGGTCCTGGTGACTGGACCTTTTTTGGAACACCATTATTTTGGTCTTACTGAGATTTACTGTCAGGGCCCAGGTCTGACAGAATCTGTGCATAAGATCTAGGTGCTGCTGTAGGCCCTCCTTGGTTGGTGACAGAAGCACCAGATCATCGGCAAACAGCAGACATTTGACTTCGGATTCTAGCAGGGGGAGGCCGGGTGCTGCAGACTTTTCTAGTGCCCGCGCCAATTCGTTGATATATATGTTGAAGAGGGTGGGGCTTAAGCTGCATCCCTGTCTAACCCCACGACCCTGTGTGAAGAAATTTGTGTGTTTTTTGCCAATTTTAACCGCACACTTGTTGTTTGTGTACATGGATTTTATAATGTCGTATGTTTTACCCCCAACACCACTTTCCATCAGTTTGTATAGCAGACCCTCATGCCAGATTGAGTCGAAGGCTTTTTTGAAATCAACAAAGCATGAGAAGACTTTGCCTTTGTTTTGGTTTGTTTGGTTGTCAATTAGGGTGTGCAGGGTGAATACATGGTCTGTTGTACGGTAATTTGGTAAAAAGCCAATTTGACATTTGCTCAGTACATTGTTTTCATTGAGGAAATGTACGAGTCTGCTGTTAATAATAATGCAGAGGATTTTCCCAAGGTTACTGTTGACACATATTCCACGGTAGTTATTGGGGTCAAATTTGTCTCCACTTTTGTGGATTGGGGTGATCAGTCCTTGGTTCCAAATATTGGGGAAGATGCCAGAGCTAAGTATGATGTTAAAGAGTTTTAGTATAGCCAATTGGAATTTGTTGTCTGTATATTTGATCATTTCATTGAGGATACCATCAACACCACAGGCCTTTTTGGGTTGGAGGGTTTTTATTTTGTCCTGTAACTCATTCAATGTAATTGGATAATCCAGTGGGTTCTGGTAGTCTTTAATAGATGATTCTAAGATCTGTATTTGATCATGTATATGTTTTTGCTCTTTATTCTTTGTTATAGAGCCAAAAAGATTGGAGAAGTGGTTTACCCATACATCTCCATTTTGGATAGATAATTCTTCTTGTTGTTGTTTGTTTAGTGTTTTCCAATTTTCCCAGAAGTGGTTAGAGTCTATGGATTCTTCAATTGCATTGAGCTGATTTCTGACATGCTGTTCCTTCTTTTTCCGTAGTGTATTTCTGTATTGTTTTAGTGATTCACCATAGTGAAGGCGTAGACTCAGGTTTTCCGGGTCTCTATGTTTTTGGTTGGACAGGTTTCTCAATTTCTTTCTTAGATTTTTGCATTCTTCATCAAACCATTTGTCATTATTGTTAATTTTCTTCGGTTTTCTATTTGAGATTTTTAGATTTGATAGGGAAGCTGAGAGGTCAAATATACTGTTAAAATTTTCTACTGCCAAGTTTACACCTTCACTATTACAGCGGAACGTTTTACCCAGGAAATTGTCTAAAAGGGATTAAATTTGTTGTTGCCTAATTGTTTTTTGGTAGGTTTCCAAACTGCATTCCTTCCATCTATAGCATTTCTTAATGTTACTCAGTTCCTTTGGCTTTGATGCCTCATGATTGATTATTGCTCTGTTTAAGTAGACTGTGATTTTGCTGTGGTCTGATAGGGGTGTCAGTGGGCTGACTGTGAACGCTCTGAGAGACTCTGGGTTGAGGTCGGTGATAAAGTCTCTCTCTCTCTCTCTCTGTCTCTCTCTCTCATCTCTCACTCTCTCTCTCTCTCTCTCTGTCTCTCTCTCTCTGTCTCTCTCTCTCTGTCTCTCTCTCTCTCTCTCTCTCTCTCTCTCTCTGTCTCTCATCTCTCATCTCTCACTCTCTCTCTCTCTCTCTGTCTCTCATCTCTCACTCTCTCTCTCTCTCTCTCTTCCCTCCTTCTCGATCTTCTGTCAATAGAACTCTACTGTCGTAGTAATCTCTACTGAATATTTACAAAAAATAATCTTGGATTTTATTCTTGGCACAGAATTCATCTTTATGGCTATTTTCAGAAAAAAATGTATTTCCAAATGTTACATTTGTGTGTGTGTGTGTGTGTGTGTGTGTGAGGGGTCAGGGCAGGGAATGACACCCTCCCTACTGCAGGTGTGTTTGCCTCCCAGCGTTAAGTGGGATTACTGCCCCCCTGTGTGTGTGTGTGTGTGTGTGTGTGTGTGTGTGTGTGTGTGTGTGTGTGTGTGTGGTTTGACACGTACCGTGGGAAACATTTGCTCAGTATTGTCCTGTTCCTGCTGCTGTGAGAGGAGGCAGGCTGGAGAGCTCTCCCCAAGGCCTCTTTCTTAAAGTCTCCAGGTACATGCCCTCTCTTTGTCTCTGGAAGGACAATCTGTGAGCGAAAAACAACAAAAAAAGCACCCTGAGATAGGCCACACAGTCACAGTCAGTTAGCTCAGATTTCAACACATCCTCCCCAGAATGAAATGGAGCAAGCTAGTTATTCAATTTGATTCTGCAGGCGATTTGATTTGATTCAAACTCGCTAGAGCACACAAGATTTGGTTCTGGCTTCCAAGATTAGTAGGATCAGAACCTTACACCCTGACTGGTATGGAGTTCTCCAGGGGGAACCCCCCCCCCCCCCCCCCCCCCCCCCCCCCTGTTTCCTTCCTGTGCTGCCCAGTCGACAGGCCTCTCGGTCGGGTAACACCACCATCCTGACCCCTCCTAATCCTCTCTGGCGGCAGCTCTATGCGATGTGTGTGTGTGACCTGCACGGTAGGTGTTGTGTTGTTAATATATTCCTAATGATGTGCTACTTCTGAAGGGTACCCCCGCTGGGGCGACTCTGCTCACACCCGATAACACTGAACACCCAGGTGAAGACACACTTTGTCTGGTGGATGATAACTGGTACAACAGAGGAACAGGGTGGGGTTTACTCACAGCACAGTGTAGCAGGTAACAGGTCTATACAAACCCCAGAGGGAGAGAGGAGATGGGGGGGGGGACACAGAGAGAGGAGATGGGGGGGACACACAGACAGAGAAAGTGGGTGGGAGGGTAGAGCAAGAAAAAGGATATGGAGACTTGGAGATGTGATGGGACACTGGTACACTAACCTCGAAACCCAGAACCAAGTCTAATATGTGGGCAAGCCAGGTACTCTAGTAGAAAAGAGGTTTAATGACTTGACGTCACAAGGTTATTTCCACTTTAGTCAAGACCGATCATTTACCTTAATAACCAACCTTAATAACCATATCCTTAATAACCATATCCTTAATAACCATATCCTTAATAACCAACCTTAATAACCATATTCTTAATAACCATATCCTTAATAACCAACCTTAATAACCAACCTTAATAACCATATCCTTAATAACCAACCTTAATAACCAACCTTAATAACCATATCCTTAATAACCATATCCTTAATAACCATATCCTTAATAACCAACCTTAATAACCATATCCTTAATAACCATATCCTTAATAACCATATCCTTAGTAACCATATCCTTAATAACCAACCTTAATAACCATATCCTTAATAACCAACCTTAATAACCATATCCTTAAAAACCATATCCTTAATAACCATATCCTTAATAACCAACCTTAATAACCATATCCTTAATAACCATATCCTTAATAACCAACCTTAATAACCATATCCTTAATAACCAACCTTAATAACCATATCCTTAATAACCATATCCTTAATAACCATATCCTTAATAACCAACCTTAATAACCATATCCTTAATAACCAACCTTAATAATAACCATATTCTTAATAACCATATCCTTAATAACCAACCTTAATAACCATATCCTTAATAACCAACCTTAATAACCATATCCTTAATAACCATATCCTTAATAACCATATCCTTAATAACCAACCTTAATAACCATATCCTTAATAACCATATCCTTAATAACCATATCCTCAATAACCATATCCTTAATAACCATATCCTTAATAACCATATCCTCAATAACCATATCCTTAATAACCATATCCTTAATAACCATATCCTCAATAACCATATCCTTAATAACCATATCCTTAATAACAACCTTAATAACCATATCCTTAATAACCATATCCTTAATATCCATATCCTCAATAACCATTTCCTTAATAACCATATCCTTAATAACCATATCCTCAATAACCATATCCTTAATAACCAACCTTAATAACTTAATAACCATATCCTTAATAACCATATCCTTAAAATGCCATATCCTTAATAACCATATCCTTAATAACCATATCCTCAATAACCATATCCTCAATAACCATATCCTTAATAACCAACCTTAATAACTTAATAACCATATCCTTAATAACCATATCCTTAAAATGCCATATCCTTAATAACCATATCCTTAATAACCATATCCTTAATAACCATATCCTTAATAACCATATCCTTAATAACCAACCTTAGTAACCATATCCTTAATAACCATATCCTTAATAACCATATCCTTAATAACCATATCCTTAAAATGCCATATCCTTAATAACCATATCCTTAATAACCATATCCTTAATAACCAACCTTAATAACCATATCCTTAATAACCAACCTTAATAATAACCATATCCTTAATAACCAACCTTAATAACCAACCTTATTAACCATATCCTTGCATTGACTAAGATTCTCTCTGCTGAGAAGGAGACCAACCCAAGTCCGCTCTTATACAAAGTTTTCCATTTGGTGAGATAAAAATACCTTTGTATGCTCCTCCGTACTGACATATCTAATACTCCACACGGATAATACACAGACAGCTGTGAAATTCAACACGCTGAAGAGATCATCAATAGAGACCCATAAAAAAACAGGGAAAGAGTAAATATAACAACTAATAAATCATACATCTTAATAACCCGTACATATAAATAACCAAACAGATGGAGAGAGTGGATTGGCTCATACTAAAAGTAAATGTGCAAGGCACTGCGCCGGGTTTTCCGGAGTTTTTCTTTCTGCTCTAATTGCTTTATTTCTGGGAGACGAGGAGCGGGGAGGGAGGGGCTATTTCTCGGGGATGTGGGGAATCCTGTCCTGGCAGGGGCGAAGAGGGCCGTACGTAGGTGTGTGTGTGTCAGTGGCTGGAACCGGTTCAGGGAAAAAAAAAAACGAACATTTGAAATTAACTACATTTTTTTCAAGGAACAGAAAGGGAACCTGGAACAAAAGTGATCCATGCTGTTCCGGAACAGAACCGTTATTTTTAAATGCATGGAAACCTGTTAATAATGTTATTTCACCTTCCAGATATTTTTCTCTAGCCCCACAACAAAACATAACAAAACGCCTATGCAAAGCCCTCACTTCGTCACTCAGAAACGTATTCCAGTGTCTGCCTGCTGCAAGCTGGAAATCTTTGTCCTTTCATGTTTAGGCTACATGCCCCTCTCCCTCAGAAGCATAGGCTACTGTACAAAAGCTTGTTAGCAAGCTAGCTTAAAGGACATTCAAAGTTCCTCCATAGAAGCCGCTACTCCTGGGTATAATTCTGTGGACCTAATTCCTATAATGTCACCTCCTCAACCCTCTCTCACTCTCTCTTGCCTGCTCTATCCGCATTGATTGGTGATGTAAAAAAAAACAACAGTTGATGTCGCTACTTCTAAAAGTCTAAAAGCCGTTTGGGCGGGGGGTGGTCTACTAAGCTAACATATGGAATTTTTTTCAATGCATCATTTAGTGATTTGATTTAAAATGTAAGACCCGTTTAGATATCCAGTACCAGTGAAACGTTTGGACACACCGACTCGTTCAAGTGTTTTTCTTTATTTTTACTATTTTCTACATTGTAGAATAAAAGTGAAGACATCAGAACTATGAAATAACACATGGAATTATGACCAAAAAAGTGTTAAACAAAACAAAATATATTTGAGATTTGAGATTCTTCAAAGTAGCCACCCTTTGCCTTGATGACAGTTTCAAACACTCTTAGCATTCTCTTAACCAGCTTCATGAGGTCACCTGGAATGCATTTAAAAGTTCATTTGTGGAATTTCTTTCCATATTATGGATCATTTAGCTATTTAAACAACAGATTTATACCCTGTCAGCTCAGGGATTCGATCTAGCAACCTTTCGGTTACTACCCTGCCACCCAAATGTCCCGTTCAGTTGTGCTGAAATCTAGGTAAGGTGACAGATATTTCTAACACTGATCTGAATAAAAAGGCATAAAGTCACATACATTTCTAATGACTAAATTACTCTAAATAAGACGATGGGGTAGTTAACACTTCCACAAAATCTGAAAACGTATAGGTGGGTTCTCCTGGTTGAAAACTGACTGGAAAAAGATGACTGTCATGTTTAATCTAGCATTGGCTCATCTAAAGGCCTTATCTTTATGTTTTAAACACTGACGTTTAGGTTATATAAACGTGTCACATGTTTCATGGTTTTACAGTGACTTGGGCCCTCATTGACATCAGGACAGACAGTGGTCCACACCGCTCTGTCACACACCAGGACAGATGCAAACAGAAGTTACAGAGTCCTTTACACTAGCACAGTGAGAGTGACTAAAGGACCAATCCTTAATTTGAAAATGATTTTTTATTTTTTATAATCATCAAACAAGATCTGTTTTTAACTGAGAAATAATATATTTGGGATTTTCTCTATTGCACCTTCATATGAATTTAGATAAAAAATACAATATGTACAATTTTGGGCGACCTAACCAAATTAACATAGAAATGTGAATTATAGATAGGTCATTCTCATTGAAAGCAAGTCTAAGAAGCAGTAGGTATCTTCTACGTGCTCTATTTCTATGATTCCAATTCTTAAGTTTAGTTTTTTGCATGTTTTACTTCCTGTTTTGTACACCAGTTTCAAACAGCTGAAAATACAATATCTTTGGTTATTTAAAAAATAATCATTTTTAGATGGTTTTAGATGGTATAATGATTCCCTACACCAGAGGTATTTAACTCTGACCTTATGAAGTCCGGATATGGCTGGTTTTCTGTTTTACCTGATAATTAATTGCACCCACCTGGTGTCCCAGGTCTAAATCAGTCCCTGATTAGAGGAGAATCACACACCTGATGTCCCAAGTCTAAATCAGTCCCTGATTAGAGGGGAATCACCCACCTGGTGTCCAAGGTCTATATCAGTCCCTGATTAGAGGGGAATCACACACCTGGAGTCCCAGGTCTAAATCAGTCCCTGAATAGAGGGGGAATCACCCACCTGGTGTCCCAGGTCTAAATCAGTCGCTGATAAGAGGGGAATCACCAACCTGGTGTCCCAGGTCTAAATCAGTCCCTGATTAGAGGAGAATCACCCACCTGGTGTCCCAGGTCTAAATCAGTCCCTGATAAGAGGGGAATCACCCACCTGGTGTCCCAGGTCTAACCCAGTCCCTGATTAGAGGGGAATCACCCATCTGGTGTCCCAGGTCTAACTCAGTCCCCGATTAGAGGGGAATCACCCACCTGGTGTCCCAGGTCTAAATCAGTCCCTGATTAGAGGAGAATCACCCATCTGGTGTCCCAGGTCTAACTCAGTCCCTGATTAGAGGTGTCCCAGGTCTAAACCAGTCCCTGATTAGAGGGGAATCACCCATCTGGTGTCCCAGGTCTAACTCAGTCCCTGATTAGAGGGGAATCACCCACCTGGTGTCCCAGGTCTAAATCAGTCCCTGATTAGAGGAGAATCACCCACCTGGTGTCCCAGGTCTAAATCTGTCCCTGATTAGAGGGGAATCACCCACCTGGTGTCCCAGGTCTAAATCAGTCCCTGATTAGAGGAGAATCACCCACCTGGTGTCCCAGGTCTAAATCAGTCCCTGATTAGAGGAGAATCACCCACCTGGTGTCCCAGGTCTAAATCAGTCCCTGATTAGAGGGGAATCACCCACCTAGTGTCCCAGGTCTAAATCAGTCCCTGATTAGAGGGGGAAACACCCACCTGGTGTCCCAGGTCTAAATCAGTCCCTGATTAGAGGAGAATCCCCCACCTGGTGTCCCAGGTCTAAATCAGTCCCTGATTAGAGGGGAATCACCCATCTTGTGTCCCAGGTCTAAATCAGTCCCTGATTAGAGGGGAATCACCCACCTGGTGTCCCAGGTCTAAATCAGTCCCTGATTAGAGGGGAATCACCCACCTGGTGTCCCAGGTCTAAATCAGTCCCTGATTTAGAGGGGAATCACCCACCTGGTGTCCCAGGTCTAAATCAGTCCCTGATTAGAGGGGAATCACCCACCTGGTGTCCCAGGTCTAAATCAGTCCCTGATTAGAGGGGAATCACCCATCTGGTGTCCCAGGTCTAAATCAGTCCCTGATTAGAGGAGAATCACCCACCTGGTGTCCCAGGTCTAAATCAGTCCCTGATTAGAGAAGAATCACCCATCTGGTGTCCCAGGTCTAACTCAGTCCCTGATTAGAGGTGTCCCAGGTCTAAACCAGTCCCTGATTAGAGGAGAATCACCCATCTGGCGTCCCAGGTCTAAATCAGTCCCTGATTAGAGGAGAATCACCCACCTGGTGTCCCAGGTCTAAATCTGTCCCTGATTAGAGGGGAATCACCCACCTGGTGTCCCAGGTCTAAATCAGTCCCTGATTAGAGGAGAATCACCCACCTGGTGTCCCAGGTCTAAATCAGTCCCTGATTAGAGGAGAATCACCCACCTGGTGTCCCAGGTCTAAATCAGTCCCTGATTAGAGGGGAATCACCCACCTAGTGTCCCAGGTCTAAATCAGTCCCTGATTAGAGGGGGAAACACCCACCTGGTGTCCCAGGTCTAAATCAGTCCCTGATTAGAGGAGAATCCCCCACCTGGTGTCCCAGGTCTAAATCAGTCCCTGATTAGAGGGGAATCACCCATCTTGTGTCCCAGGTCTAAATCAGTCCCTGATTAGAGGGGAATCACCCACCTGGTGTCCCAGGTCTAAATCAGTCCCTGATTAGAGGGGAATCACCCACCTGGTGTCCCAGGTCTAAATCAGTCCCTGATTTAGAGGGGAATCACCCACCTGGTGTCCCAGGTCTAAATCAGTCCCTGATTAGAGGGGAATCACCCACCTGGTGTCCCAGGTCTAAATCAGTCCCTGATTAGAGGGGAATCACCCATCTGGTGTCCCAGGTCTAAATCAGTCCCTGATTAGAGGAGAATCACCCACCTGGTGTCCCAGGTCTAAATCAGTCCCTGATTAGAGGGGAATCACCCACCTGGTGTCCCAGGTCTAAATCAGTCCCTGATTAGAGGGGAATCACCCACCTGGTGTCCCAGGTCTAAATCAGTCCTGATGCAGAGGAACTGACGACCAGGCCCACAGTTCAGTGTTATTGCTTGTTTTGTCACATAAACTGACATTAGGTGAACTATTAAACATTTTGCCACCAGGAAATGGTGGAGCGATTTCTGCATTTTGCACCTCTCACAGTAAAATGATTTCTATCTCATAGTTTAATTCCAGTCTATCTTCAAATTGAAACAAAGCTTAAGGATAGGATATAAAATAAAAAAATGAATCTGGAAACAACTTTTTTTTGTTCCAGAGGAAGGAATAAAAAGCACAGAACAGTTTGACAAATGATGATCTGTGTAGTGAACTCTGTTTAACTAGCAGCCCATAGACGTGTAGAGAGGAGAGGAGTCTTTCCCTTCTACAAAAACACCTCAGCTCTGTCCCAAACGGCAGTATATATATTCCCTATGTAGTGCACTACTTTTGATCAGAGTCCTATGAGCCCTGGTGAGAAGTAGTGCACTACATAGGGAATAGGGTGCCATTTGGGATGTATTCTCCAACGTCGGCTGAGAGGAGAGAGGCCAGCAGTGACACCAGAGGTCCAATGGATGCATCTCCTTTGTCCAGAACATAATTAACACGTTTTACACTGAGTGATGGTTGTAGGAGTCAGAGTTTTGTGTGTGTGTGTGTGTGTGTGTGTGTGTGTGTGTGTGTGTGTGTGTGTGTGTGTGTGTGTGCGTGCGTGCGTGTGCGTGCGTGCGTGTATGTTTATGTACATGTTCGGGGGAGCCAGATCGTATTTGCCCATCTCACTTTTACGTGACCAATCGGTTTCCACCTCCTCCATGAGGACTAGACAGACAGACAGACAGACAGACAGACAGACAGACAGGAACGGACAGACAGACAGACAGACAGGGACGGACAGACAGACAGACAGGGACAGACAGACAGACAGACAGACAGGAACGGACAGACAGACAGGGACGGACATACAGACAGACAGACAGACAGACAGACAGACAGACAGACAGTATTTCTGAGGAAACAGGAGACAGACGGGCAGGCGGAGGGAGGGAGGGAGGGAGGGAGGGAGGGAGGGAGGGGACAGGAACTTAAAGGAGGTGTATTCTTTGAGAGTGCTGTGAACCAGAGCACACAGAACAAATGAGTAGTAAACACAGAGCCACAGGAAGCCATTTAACTACAGCCAGGACCCATTAGGACCCCACAGGGTGTCCCTGTCTCTGCCTGCTTTGGTCCTGCAATCCCTCTACCCTCCCCCAGCCACATATTGGTCAGCCCGTCCCAATTCGTTCCCTACCCTTCCAACTTGGGCCCAACCCTTCGATGTTTACAGATCGGAAGGTTCCGGATAGCTATAGTCTCGTGTCACCTATACTTATAAGTCTTGTTCATCACTCGGCTATTTACAGACAAACGTGAGGAGGCCTGGAAGTAGAGTCTGGATAGGTAATTAGCAAAGTAGTGGTACACAGGAGATTCAGAATCAATAGGACAGTTAGCCTTGAACAGACACTGCCAATAGGAAACAGAATCAATAGGACAGTAAGCCTTGAACAGACACTGCCAAGAGGAAACAGAATCAATAGGACAGTAAGCCTTGAACAGACACTGCCAAGAGGAAACATAATCACTAGGACAGTCAGCCTTGAACAGACACTGCCAAGAGGAAAACAGAATCTATAGGACAGTAAGCCTTGAACAGACACTGCCAAGAGGAAACAGAATTAATAGACATTCGCTTGAACTCTTTTGGTACATTTCTTCAGTGGCTCACTTTTGAAATCAGGTCCAGGTTGTCGAGTCATAATGTCTGCGTTCAGATGGACCTTCAAACAGAACTGTTAACGAGATCTGAAAAACCCACAATCAATCAATGGGTAATGCGATTCTACTCTTACGTAAAGGATTTATTTTGAGGGCAATCTCTGTAGAAATGGTTCAAGACCCTCGTAGAAGGATGTATTGCAAAAGGAAATGATAAAATGATAGTGAACAGGGAAACGTGTTAGTCTGTGGACATCTGAGGGTTGGAACTAAGATTAGAGAGACTGGTTTATTGGCCGGTTCACTTGGAATCCAGAATGATTAAGAAAGAAAGAAACGTTACAAACTCAGCAAAATATGAAAACGTCCTCTCACTGTCAACTGCGTTTATTTTCAGCAAACTTAACATGTGTAAATATTTGTATGACCATAAGATTCAACAACTGAGACATAAACTGAACAAGTTCCACAGACATGTGACTAACAGAAATTGAATAATGTGTCCCTGAACAAAGGGGGGGGGGGGGGGTCAAAATCCAAAGTAACAGTCAGTATCTGGTGTGGCCACCAGCTGCATTAAGTACTGCAGTGCATCTCCTCATGGACTGCACCAGATTTGCCAGTTCTTGCTGTGAGATGTTACCCCACTCTTCCACCAAGGCAAGTTCCTGAACATTTCTGGGGGAATGGCCCTAGCCCTCACCCTCCGATCCAACAGGTCCCAGACGTGCTCAATGGGATTGAGATCCGAGCTCTTCGCTGGCCATGGCAGAACACTGACAGTCCTGTCTTGCAGGAAATCACGCACAGAACGAACAGTATGGCTGGTGGCATTGTCATGCTGGAGGGTCAAGTCAGGATGAGCCTGCAGGAAGGGTACCACATGAGGGAGGAGGATGTCTTCCCTGTAACGCACAGCGTTGAGATTGCCTGCAATTACAACAAGTTCAGTCCAATGATGCTGTGACATACCGCCCCAGACCATGACTCCTTCAAGATTGTTGGTAAAGCATTCCAGGTGAAGCTGGTTGAGAGAATGACAAGTGTGCAAAGCTGTCATCAAGGCAAAGATTAAAGAATCTCAAATATAAAATATATTTTTGGATTTGTTTAACACTTTTTTGGTTACTACATGATTCCATATGTGTTATTTCATAGTTTTGATGTCTTCACTACTTTTCTACAATGTAGAAAATAGTGCAAATAAAGAAAACCCTTTAACGAGTAGGTGTGTCCAAACTTTTGACTGGTACTGTATAAATATTAAAGGAATTTGAAATTATGCAAGTAACATTATTAGAGAGACTCCAATTCTATTGGCTAATTTCATATTATTATTATTCGTGAACACTGTTGGGTTAGGATTAAGGGTGAGGGGGTCGGGAGGGAATTGGGACTGGCTTATCCGCTTATCCGCTGTGGGAGTTGGACTAAGGAAGAAGGGGTAGGGAGGGAATTGGGACCGATTTATACACTGTATGGTTAGGACAAAGGGAGATGGGGCTAGGGAGCAAATTGGGACTGACTAATTTGTCTGTCTGCCGGTTTTTGACCAGTGGGGCTAAGGAAACAACGGGACAGTTTAATTCTCAGCAGTTTATACTAAAGGGTTCCTTCTGGTCAAGCCCATAAAGGGTTCCTACTGGTCAAGCCCATAAAGGTGTTCCTACTGGTCAAGCCCATAAAGGGTTCCTACTGGTCAAGCCCATAAAGGTGTTCCTACTGGTCAAGCCCATAAAGGGTTCCTACTGGTCAAGCCCATAAAGGTGTTCCTACTGGTCAAGCCCATAAAGGTGTTCCTACTGGTCAAGCCCATAAAGGTGTTCCTACTGGTCAAGCCCATAAAGGTGTTCCTACTGGTCAAGCCCATAAAGGGTTCCTACTGGTCAAGCCCATAAAGGGTTCCTACTCGTCAAGACCATAAAGGTGTTCCTACTGGTCAAGCCCATAAAGGGTTCCTACTGGTCAAGCCCATAAAGGGTTCCTACTGGTCAAGACCATAAAGGGTTCCTACTGGTCAAGCTCATAAAGGTGTTTCTAGTGATGTATACTAGTCTCTTTGTTTTGCCTCCAACTGCAAGTACTTAGAGAAGACAATCCCTTCCTCCTGAAGAAGTTCAGGGTTTTATAGTAGGGTAAGATAAGACAGGATTTGTCAAACCCCCCCTTTCTGCAACAGACAGTCTCTTTCCCATGGACTAAAACCTCATGTATTGCTTTACTCACACCCACCCAGCCAGCCAGCCAGCCAGCCAGCCAGCCAGCCAGCCAGCCAGCCAGCCAGCCAGCCAGCCAGCCAGCCAGCCAGACAGACAGACAGACAGACAGACAGACAGCAGCAGCCAGACAGCCAGACAGACAGCCAGACAGAATCTTTATTCTAATTTGATATATCGTGTGCTGTAAGTTTACAACAACAAACATCAAGAAAAGGTAACACATGAAATACTATCACTACTGACACTATCAAACCTGAAATTAAAAAGTGTTTCAGAGATAAGAGTCGAATTAGCCAAGTACACTACTTAAACTCATCCACCACATGTATTACAACAGTATTACACCTGTATTACAACAGTATTACACCTGTATTACACCAGTATTACACCTGTATTACAACAGTATTACACCTGTATTACAACAGTATTACACCTGTATTACACCAGTATTACACCTGTATTACAACAGTATTACACCTGTATTACAACAGTATTACACCTGTATTACACCAGTATTACACCTGTATTACAACAGTATTACACCTGTATTACACCAGTATTACACCTGTATTACAACAGTATTACACATGTATTACAACAGTATTACACCTGTATTACAACAGTATTACACCTGTATTACAACAGTATTACACCTGTATTACAACAGTATTACACCTGTATTACAACAGTATTACACCTGTATTACAACAGTATTACACATGTATTACAACAGTATTACACATGTATTACAACAGTATTACACATGTATTACAACAGTATTACACCTGTATTACAACAGTATTACACCTGTATTACAACAGTATTACACCTGTATTACAACAGTATTACAACAGTATTACACCTGTATTACACCTGTATTACAACAGTATTACACCTGTATTACAACAGTATTACACCTGTATTACAACAGTATTACACCTCTAGATAAAGATCCTGTCCAGACTTCAGCTGTTATGACAGTATAACCCCTCTAGATAAAGACCCTGTCCAGCTGTTATGACAGTATAACCCCTCTAGATAAAGACCCTGTCCAGCTGTTATGACAGTATAACCCCTTTAGATAAAGACCCTGTCCAGCTGTTATGACAGTATAACCTCTCTAGATAAAGACCCTGTCCAGCTGTTATGACAGTATAACCCCTCTAGATAAAGACCCTGTTCAGACTTCAGGTCTCAAAGGATCAAGTGCACTCTTAGAAAAAAGGGTTCTTTGGCTGTCCAAAATGGATAACCATTTTTTTTAGAGTTTTGGGTTCCATGTAGAACCCTTTGGGGAAAGGGTTCTACATGGAACCCAAAATAGGGGTCTATCTGTAACGAAAAGGGTTCTTCAAAGGGTTCTCCTCTGGACAGCTGAAGAACCTGTTTAGGTGAAAGATAGCACCTATTTTTCTAAGAGTGTAAGTTGTTATTTAATTGCAGGTCTAATTATGTAAATGATATGCGTATCTCTTTGGGAGAGGTACTGTAGAAGCCTGGTGGGGAGGCGTGTGTGTGGTGGCAGGGTTGATTGAGGCGTCGATTCTCAGGGACAGGGTTGTGTATTTGGGCTCAGACGATTTGGTGTGGTAGGAGGAGACGTTTGGGGGATGTTGAGGGGCAGGAAGGGGGCGGGGTTGTCATTGTATTGACATATAGGTAGGTCTCTCCTCTAGGACAATCAACCAAGGCCCACTCTTTTCACTAGGACAATGAACCAGGTCCTCTCTCTCTCCACTAGGACAATGAACCAAGGCCCACTCTTTTCACTAGGACAATGAATCAAGGCCCTCTCTCTCTCCACTAGGACAATGAACCAAGGCCCTCTCTCTCTCCACTAGGACAATGAACCAAGGCCCACTCTTTTCACTAGGACAATGAATCAAGGCCCTCTCTCTCTCCACTAGGACAATGAACCAAGGCCCTCTCTCTCTCCACTAGGACAATGAACCAAGGCCCTCTCTCTCTCTCCACTAGGACAATGAACCAGGTCCCTCTCTCTCTCCACTAGGACAATGAACCAAGGCCCACTCTTTTCACTAGGACAATGAACCAGGTCCCTCTCTCTCTCTCTCCACTAGGACAATGAACCAAGGCCCTCTCTCTCTCCACTAGGACAATGAACCAAGGCCCTCTCTCTCTTCACTAGAACAATGAACCAAGGCCCTCTCTCTCTCCACTAGGACAATGAACCAAGGCCCTCTCTCTCTCTCTCCACTAGGACAATGAACCAAGGCCCTCTCTCTCTTCACTAGAACAATGAACCAAGGCCCTCTCTCTCTTCACTAGAACAATGAACCAAGGCCCTCTCTCTCTCCACTAGGACAATCAACCAAGGCCCACTCTTTTCACTAGGACAATGAACCAAGGCCCTCTCTCTCTCTCTCTCCACTAGGACAATGAACCAAGGCCCTCTCTCTCTCCACTAGGACAATGAACCAAGGCCCACTCTTTTCACTAGGACAATGAATCAAGGCCCTCTCTCTCTCCACTAGGACAATGAACCAAGGCCCTCTCTCTCTCCACTAGGACAATGAACCAAGGCCCTCTCTCTCTCTCCACTAGGACAATGAACCAGGTCCCTCTCTCTCTCCACTAGGACAATGAACCAAGGCCCACTCTTTTCACTAGGACAATGAACCAGGTCCCTCTCTCTCTCTCTCCACTAGGACAATGAACCAAGGCCCTCTCTCTCTCCACTAGGACAATGAACCAAGGCCCTCTCTCTCTTCACTAGAACAATGAACCAAGGCCCTCTCTCTCTCCACTAGGACAATGAACCAAGGCCCTCTCTCTCTCTCTCCACTAGGACAATGAACCAAGGCCCTCTCTCTCTTCACTAGAACAATGAACCAAGGCCCTCTCTCTCTTCACTAGAACAATGAACCAAGGCCCTCTCTCTCTCCACTAGGACAATCAACCAAGGCCCACTCTTTTCACTAGGACAATGAACCAAGGCCCTCTCTCTCTCTCTCTCCACTAGGACAATGAACCAAGGCCCTCTCTCTCTTCACCAGGACAATGAACCAAGGCCCTCTCTCTCTCCACTAGGACAATCAACCAAGGCCCACTCTTTTCACTAGGACAATGAACCAGGTCCCTCTCTCTCTCCACTAGGACAATGAACCAAGGCCCTCTCTCTCTTCAATAGAACAATGAACCAAGGCCCTCTCTCTCTCCACTAGGACAATGAACCAAGGCCCTCTCTCTCTCCACTAGGACAATGAACCAAGGCCCTCTCTCTCTCCACTAGGACAATGAACCAAGGCCCTCTCTCTCTCCACTAGGACAATGAACCAAGGCCCTCTCTCTCTCCACTAGGACAATGAACCAAGGCCCTCTCTCTCTCTACTAGGACAATGAACCAAGGCCCTCTCTCCACTAGGACAATGACCCAAGGCCCTCTCTCTCTTCACTAGAACAATGAACCAAATCAAATCAAATCAAATCAAATTTATTTATATAGCCCTTCGTACATCAGCTGATATCTCAAAGTGCTGTACAGAAACCCAGCCTAAAACCCCAAACAGCAAGCAATGCAGGTGTAGAAGCACGGTGGCTAGGAAAAACTCCCTAGAAAGGCCAAAACCTAGGAAGAAACCTAGAGAGGAACCAGGCTATGTGGGGTGGCCAGTCCTCTTCTGGCTGTGCCGGGTGGAGATTATAACAGAACATGGCCAAGATGTTCAAATGTTCATAAATGACCAGCATGGTCGAATAATAATAAGGCAGAACAGTTGAAACTGGAGCAGCAGCACGGCCAGGTGGACTGGGGACAGCAAGGAGTCATCATGTCAGGTAGTCCTGGGGCATGGTCCTAGGGCTCAGGTCCTCCGAGAGAGAGAAAGAAAGAGAGAAGGAGATAATTAGAGAATGCACACTTAGATTCACACAGGACACCGAATAGGACAGGAGAAGTACTCCAGATATAACAAACTGACCCTAGCCCCCCGACACATAAACTACTGCAGCATAAATACTGGAGGCTGAGACAGGAGGGGTCAGGAGACACTGTGGCCCCATCCGAGGACACCCCCGGACAGGGCCAAACAGGAAGGATATAACCCCACCCACTTTGCCAAAGCACAGCCCCCACAACACTAGAGGGATATCTTCAACCACCAACTTACCATCCTGAGACAAGGCTGAGTATAGCCCACAAAGATCTCCGCCATGGCACAACCCAAGGGGGGGCACCAACCCAGACAGGATGACCACAGGCCCTCTCTCTCTTCACTAGGACAATGAACCAAGGCCCCCTCTCTCTCTTTCCACTAGGACATTGAACCAAGGCCCTCGCTCTCTCTCCACTAGGACAATGAACCAAGGCCCTCTCTCTCTTCACCAGGACAATGAACCAAGGCCCTCTCTCTCTCCACTAGGACAATGAACCAAGGCCCTCTCTCTCTTCACTAGGACAATGACCCAAGGCCCTCTCTCTCTCCACTAGGACAATGAACCAAGGCCATCTCTCTCTCCACTAGGACAATGAACCAAGGCCCTCTCTCTCTCCACTAGGACAATGAACCAAGGCCCTCTCTCTCTCTCCACTAGGACAATGAACCAAGGCCCTCTCTCTCTCCACTAGGACAATGAACCAAGGCCCTCTCTCTCTTCACTAGGACAATGACCCAAGGCCCTCTCTCTCTCCACTAGGACAATGACCCAAGGCCCTCTCTCTCTCCACTAGGACAATGACCCAAGGCCCTCTCTCTCTCCACTAGGACAATGAACCAAGGCCCTCTCTCTCTCCACTAGGACAATGAACCAAGGCCCTCTCTCTCTCCACTAGGACAATGAACCAAGGCCCTCTCTCTCTCTCCACTAGGACAATGAATCAAGGCCCTCTCTCTCTCTCCACTAGGACAATGAACCAAGGCCTGTATCGAGGAGAACACCCCAAAGTCAGGTGAAAACTAAACAATCTTTACGACCGTAGATCATCATCCAACCAGTCTGGTTCCTACAAAAACAGATCTGTGGGCTTTCCATCTCTGTTACTAGAGAGATTCCTTCCTGTAGGTTTACATCAGGGCTTTCCATCTCTGTTACTGGTGAGATTCCTTCCTGTATAGGTTTACATCAGGGCTATCCATCTCTGTTGCTGGAGAGATTCGCTCCTGTAGGTTTACATCAGGGCTTTCCATCTCTGTTGCTGGAGAGATTCGCTCCTGTAGGTTTACATCAGGGCTTTCCATCTCTGTTGCTGGAGAGATTCCCTCCTGTAGGTTTACATCAGGGTTGTCCATCTCTGTTGCTGGAGAGATTCCTTCCTGTAGGTTTACATCAGGGCTTTCCATCTCTGTTGCTGGAGAGATTCATTCCTGTAGGTTTACATCAGGGCTTTCCATCTCTGTTGCTGGAGAGATTCCTTCCTGTAGATTTACATCAGGGCTTTCCATCTCTGTTCCTGGAGAGTTACCCTCCTGTAGGGATTTTGCTCCAACCCCAGTTGTAACTAACCTGGTTCATCTTATCAACCAGGTAATTATTTGACTCAGGTTCACTGGGTTAGGATTGGAGTGAAAACCTACAGGACGGTATCTCTCCAGGAACAGGGTTGGAGTTAAAACCTACAGGACGGTATCTCTACAGGAACAGGGTTGGAGTTAAAACCTACAGGAGGGTATCTCTCCAGGAACAGGGTTGGAGTTAAAACCTACAGGACGGTATCTCTCCAGGAACAGGGTTGGAGTTAAAACCTACAGGAGGGTATCTCTACAGGAACAGGGTTGGAGTTAAAACCTACAGGAGGGTCTCTCTCCAGGAACAGGGTTGGAGTTAAAACCTACAGGAGGGTATCTCTCCAGGAACAGGGTTGGAGTTAAAACCGACAGGAGGGTAGCTCTCCAGGAACAGGGTTGGAGTTAAAACCTACAGGAGGGTATCTCTACAGGAACAGGGTTGGAGTTAAAACCTACAGGACGGTATCTCTCCAGGAACAGGGTTGGAGTTAAAACCTACAGGAGGGTATCTCTCCAGGAACAGGGTTGAAGTTAAAACCGACAGGAGGGTAGCTCTCCAGGAAAATGGTGGAAAGCCCTGGTAGACTAATTAGTAGCCTGACACTTCCCCCTGCTGGTGACTGGCTGGTATTACATGAGTTATCTTACCTACGTCTCAGTGTGTCATACTTAATGAAAGTATCGAAGGCAAGAGAACAGCTTTACCATGTTACATTTTCACACTCTTACTTTGTAAGTATGTACGGTTGTTTTATTGGTGTTTCATAGGGTGTGTTATCAGCTACCTCAGAACTCTCTCTGTGTGTGTGTTTATCTCTGACCAGGGCAGAGGGAACGATGGTACAGGACATCTCTGAGACGGCACATTTCTTCTGTACGCGTCTAGATGTCGCTGATATACAAGACAAAAAATATCATAATCAACACATACAGTACTAGTGTGTAGTATTTGAATAGAGGAAATTAAACTGTGTGTGAGAAGAGAGAGAGAGAGAGAGAGAGAGAGGCATAAAGACAACCTTATGGGTTTTCCCTTTAACATTAACATTTTGATTGTTACATCATCGATCGTGTTGTTGTCATAGAAACACATGTGTTTAAATGTAAACACATTCCCTTTAACATTAACATATTGATTGTTACATCATCGATCGTGTTGTTGTCATAGAAACACATGTGTTTAAATGTAAACACATTCCCTTTAACATTAACATATTGATTGTTACATCATCGATCGTGTTGTTGTCATAGAAACACATGTGTTTAAATGTAAACACATTCCCATTAACATATTGATTGTTACATCATCGATCGTGTATGTATCATAGAAACACATGTGTTTAAATGTAAACACATTCCCATTAACATATTGATTGTTAAATCATCTATCGTGTTGTTGTCATAGAAACACATGTGTTTAAATGTAAACACGTTACCTTTAACATTAACATATTGATTGTTACATCATCGATCGTGTTGTTATCATAGAAACACATGTATTTAAATGTAAACACGTTACCTTTAACATTAACATATTGATTGTTACATCATCGATCGTGTTGGTATCATAGCAACACATTTATTTATTGATGTATCTGCTTGTTTGGCATATCGGTGGTATAACACAGAGGCTGTAGTTCTTGGGGCACCACCAACCTGATCAGGCAGGGCCTGGTGACTGATGCTTTCTGGGTCACTACCAGAACTCACAGGCCCAGTCCCAGTCTCTCTGCTCTGGGTCTGGCTCAGCTTCTTCCTCCAATGCTGCTGCTGAGGCCTGTCTGCATTCTCTGCCTGTCAAAGAGTCAAAGCACACAGAGGTTGGCTGGAAACAAGGGGGACTGGGGACTGTCTGTCTCAAGTCAAAACACACAGAGGTTGGCTGGAAACAAGGGGGACGGGGGACTGTCTGTCTCAAGTCAAAACACACAGAGGTTGGCTGGAAACAAGGGGGACTGGGGACTGTCTGTCTCAAGTCAAAAGACACAGAGGTTGGCTGGAAACAAGGGGGACGGGGGACTGTCTGTCTCAAGTCAAAACACACAGAGGTTGGCTGGAAACAAGGGGGACATATTTTCTGCCTATCAACTAGTCAAAACACAGGCATACGGCATGTCAGCACACAGACATTCACAGAGACGGACATAAAGCACGTCATAAACATTCCATACATACGGTTGGATGGAAACGAGTGTCTGTCCCAAACGCCTGGTTTATTTAGGGCATCAGTATGGACACAAAGACAATGGACTGATTTAGTAATCAAATCAAATCAAATGTTATTTGTCACATGGGCCTGTTGTTGGTTAAGGCCCATGTGACACATAACATTTGATTTGATTTGATTACTAAATCAGTCCATTGTCTTTATATACAGGGGGTACTGGTACAGAGTCAATGTGGAGGCTATATACAGGGGGTACCGGTACAGAGTCAATGTGGAGGCTATATACAGGGGGTACCGGTACAGAGTCAATGTGGAGGCTATATACAGGGGGGTACCGGTACAGAGTCAATGTGGAGGCTATATACAGGGGGTACCGGTACAGAGTCAATGTGGAGGCTATATACAGGGGGTACCAGTACAGAGTCAATGTGGAGGCTATATACAGGGTATTACGGTACAGAGTCAATGTGGAGGCTATATACAGGGGATACCGGTACAGAGTCAATGTGGAGGCTATATACAGGGGGTACCGGTACAGAGTCAATGTGGAGGCTATATACAGGGGGTACCGGTACAGAGTCAATGTGGAGGCTATATACAGGGTATTACGGTACAGAGTCAATGTGGAGGCTATATACAGGGGGTACCAGTACAGAGTCAATGTGGAGGCTATATACAGGGGGTACCGGTACAGAGTCAATGTGGAGGCTATATACAGGGTGTTACGGTACAGAGTCAATGTGGAGGCTATATACAGGGTGTTACGGTACCGAGTCAATGTGGAGGCTATATACAGGGTGTTACGGTACAGAGTCAATGTGGAGGCTATATACAGGGTGTTACGGTACAGAATCAATGTGGAGGCTATATACAGGGTGTTACGGTACAGAATCAATGTGGAGGCTATATACAGGGGGTACCGGTACAGAGTCAATGTGGAGGCTATATACAGGGTGTTACGGTACAGAGTCAATGTGGAGGCTATATACAGGGTGTACCGGTACAGAGTCAATGTGGAGGCTATATACAGGGGGTACCAGTACAGAGTCAATGTGGAGGCTATATACAGGGGGTACCAGTACAGAGTCAATGTGGAGGCTATATACAGGTGGTACCGGTACAGAGTCAATGTGGAGACTATATACAGGGGGTACCAGTACAGAGTCAATGTGGAGACTATATACAGGGGGTACCAGTACAGAGTCAATGTGGAGGCTATATACAGGGGGTACCAGTACAGAGTCAATGTGGAGACTATATACAGGGGGTACCGGTACAGAGTCAATGTGGAGGCTATATACAGGGGGTACCGGTACAGAGTCAATGTGGAGGCTATATACAGGGTGTACTGGTACAGAGTCAATGTGGAGGCTATATACAGGTGGTACCGGTACAGAGTCAATGTGGAGACTATATACAGGGGGTACCAGTACAGAGTCAATGTGGAGACTATATACAGGGGGTACCAGTACAGAGTCAATGTGGAGGCTATATACAGGGTGTACTGGTACAGAGTCAATGTGGAGGCTATATACAGGTGGTACCGGTACAGAGTCAATGTGGAGGCTATATACAGGGTGTTACGGTACAGAGTCAATGTGGAGGCTATATACAGGGTGTTACGGTACAGAATCAATGTGGAGGCTATATACAGGGTGTTACGGTACAGAATCAATGTGGAGGCTATATACAGGGGGTACCGGTACAGAATCAATGTGGAGGCTATTTACAGGGGGTACCGGTACAGAGTCAATGTGGAGGCTATATACAGGGTGTTACGGTACAGAGTCAATGTGGAGGCTATATACAGGGTGTTACGGTACAGAATCAATGTGGAGGCTATATACAGGGTGTTACGGTACAGAGTCAATGTGGAGGCTATATACAGGGGGTACCGGTACAGAGTCAATGTGGAGGCTATATACAGGGTGTTACGGTACAGAGTCAATGTGGAGGCTATATACAGGGTGTACCGGTACAGAGTCAATGTGGAGGCTATATACAGGGGGTACCAGTACAGAGTCAATGTGGAGGCTATATACAGGGGGTACCAGTACAGAGTCAATGTGGAGGCTATATACAGGGGGTACCGGTACAGAGTCAATGTGGAGGTTATATACAGGGTGTACTGGTACAGAGTCAATGTGGAGGCTATATACAGGTGGTACCGGTACAGAGTCAATGTGGAGACTATATACAGGGGGTACCAGTACAGAGTCAATGTGGAGACTATATACAGGGGGTACCAGTACAGAGTCAATGTGGAGGCTATATACAGGGGGTACCAGTACAGAGTCAATGTGGAGACAATATACAGGGGGTACCGGTACAGAGTCAATGTGGAGGCTATATACAGGGGGTACCGGTACAGAGTCAATGTGGAGGCTATATACAGGGGGTACCGGTACAGAGTCAATGTGGAGGCTATATACAGGGTGTACTGGTACAGAGTCAATGTGGAGGCTATATACAGGTGGTACCGGTACAGAGTCAATGTGGAGGCTATATACAGGGTGTTACGGTACAGAGTCAATGTGGAGGCTATATACAGGGGGTACCGGTACAGAGTCAATGTGGAGGCTATATACAGGGGGTACCAGTACAGAGTCAATGTGGAGGCTATATACAGGGGGTACCGGTACAGAGTCAATGTGGAGACTATATACAGGGTATTACGGTACAGAGTCAATGTGGAGGCTATATACAGGGGGTACCAGTACAGAGTCAATGTGGAGGCTATATACAGGGTATTACGGTACAGAGTCAATGTGGAGACTATATACAGGGGGTACCGGTACAGAGTCAATGTGGAGGCTATATACAGGGTGTTACGGTACAGAGTCAATGTGGAGGCTATATACAGGGTATTACGGTACAGAGTCAATGTGGAGGCTATATACAGGGGGTACCGGTACAGAGTCAATGTGGAGGCTATATACAGGGTGTTACGGTACAGAGTCAATGTGGAGGCTATATACAGGGGGTACCGGTACAGAGTCAATGTGGAGGCTATATACATGGGGTACTGGTACAGAGTCAATGTGGAGGCTATATACAGGGGGTACCGGTACAGAGTCAATGTGGAGGCTATATACAGGGGGTACCGGTACAGAGTCAATGTGGAGGCTATATACAAGGGGTACCGGTACAGAGTCAATGTGGAGGCTATATACAGGGGGTACCAGTACAGAGTCAATGTGGAGGCTATATACAGGGTGTTACGGTACAGAGTCAATGTGGAGGCTATATACAGGGGGTACCGGTACAGAGTCAATGTGGAGGCTATATACAGGTGGTACCGGTACAGAGTCAATGTGGAGGCTATATACAGGGGGTACCGGTACAGAGTCAATGTGGAGGCTATATACAGGGGGTACCGGTACAGAGTCAATGTGGAGGCTATATACAGGGGGTACCGGTACAGAGTCAATGTGGAGGCTATATAGCAGGTTTTCCTACTTACAAAGCATGTAATCAAAGCATGTCTGTAATTTTTATGATAGGTACACTTCAACTGTGAGAGACGGAATCTAAAACAAAAATCCAGAAAATCACATTGTATGATTTTTAAGTATTTAATTAGCATTTCGGCTCTCACAGACCTTTAAGAAGCCCTCCTGTTCTCCACTCATTACCTGTATTAACTGCACTTGTTTGAACTCGTTACCTGTATAAAATACACCTGTCCACACACTCAATCAAACAGATTCCAACCTTTCCACAAAGGCCAAGACCAGAAGGCTGTGTAAGGACATCAGGGATAGAATTGTAGACCTGCACAAGGCTGGGATGGGCTACAGGACAATAGGCAAGCAGCTTGGTCAGAAGGCAACAACTGTTGGCGCAATTATTAGAAAATTGAAGAAGTTCAAGATTCTCAACAGGCTTTGACTTGGGCGGGAGGTCCTTGATGATCTTCTAGGTGGTAGCGGGATGAACAGGCCGTGGCTCGGGTGGCTGAGGTCCTTGATGATCTTCTAGATGGTAGTGGGTTAAACAGGCCGTGGCTCGGGTGGCTGAGGTCTTTGATGATCTTCTAGGTGGTAGCGGGGTGAACAGGCCGTGACTTGGGTAGCTGAGGTTCTTATTGATCTTCTTGGCCTTCCTGTGACACTGGGTGATGTAGATGTCCTGGAGGGCAGGCAGTGTTCCCCCGATGATGCGTTGGGCTGACCTCACCACAGGATGCTCTCAATGGTGCATTTGTAGAAGTTTGTGAGGGTCTTACCCCACATTACTACTGGCTGTTACTGAATACCCCACATTACTACTGACTGTTACTGAATACCTCACATTACTACTGGCTGTTACTGAATACCTCACAGTACTACTGGCTGTTACTGAATACCCCACATTACTACTGGCTGTTACTGAATACCTCACATTACTACTGGCTGTTACTGGATACCCCACATTACTACTGACTGTTACTGAATACCCCACATTACTACTGGCTGTTACTGAATACCCCACATTACTACTGGCTGTTACTGAATACCTCACATTACTACTGACTGTTACTGAATACCCCACATTACTACTGGCTGTTACTGAATACCCCACATTACTACTGACTGTTACTGAATACCCCACATTACTACTGGCTGTTACTGAATATCCCACATTACTACTGGCTGTTACTGAATACCCCACATTACTACTGACTGTTACTGAATACCCCACATTACTGAATACCCCACATTACTACTGACTGTTACTGCATACCTCAGATTACTACTGGCTGTTACTGAATGCCTCACATTACTACTGGCTGTTACTGAATACCCCACATTACTACTGGCTGTTACTGAATACCTCACATTACTACTGGCTGTTACTGAATACCCCACATTACTACTGACTGTTACTGAATACCCCACATTACTACTGGCTGTTACTGAATATCCCACATTACTACTGGCTGTTACTGAATACCTCACATTACTACTGACTGTTACTGAATACCCCACATTACTACTGGCTGTTACTAATGGCCTTGGTGAGGGGAGTCAGAGGGGATGGGCGGGAAGAGACGGAGAGGTGAGGGGAGGGGCGGGAAGAGGCGGAGAGGTGAGGGGAGGGGCGGGAAGAGACGGAGAGGTGAGGGGAGGGGCGGGAAGAGGCGGAGAGGTGAGGGGAGGGGAGGGGCGGAGAGGTGAGGGGATGGGCGGGAAGAGGCGGAGAGGTGAGGGGAGGGGCGGAGAGGTGAGGGGAGGGGCGGGAAGAGGCGGAGAGGTGAGGGGAGGGGCGGGAAGAGGCGGAGAGGTGAGGGGAGGGGCGGAGAGGTGAGGGGATGGGCGGGAAGAGGCGGAGAGGTGAGGGGAGGGGAGGGGCGGGAAGAGACGGAGAGGTGAGGGGAGGGGCGGAGAGGTGAGGGGAGGTGCGGGAAGAGGCGGAGAGGTGAGGGGAGGGGCGGGAAGAGGCGGAGAGGTGAGGGGATGGGCGGGAAGAGGCAGAGAGGTGAGGGGAGGGGCGGGAAGAGGCGGAGAGGTGAGGGGAGGGGCGGGAAGAGGCGGAGAGGGGCGGGGAGGGGCGGGAAGAGGCGGAGAGGTGCGGGAAGGGGAGGAGAGAGGCGGGGAGGGGAGGAGAGAGGCGGAGAGGTGCGGTTAGAGGAGGAGAGAGGCGGGGAGGGGAGGAGAGAGGCGGGGAGGGGAGGAGAGAGGCGGAGAGGTGCGGGGAGGGGAGGAGAGAGGCGGAGAGGTGCGGGGAGGGGAGGAGAGAGGCGGGGAGGGGAGGAGAGAGGCGGAGAGTTGCGGGGAGGGGAGGAGAGAGGCGGGGAGGGGAGGAGAGAGGCGGGGAGGGGAGGAGAGATTCGGGGAGGGGAGGAGAGAGGCGGAGAGGTGCGGGGAGGGGAGGAGAGGTGCAGGGAGGGGAGGAGAGGTGCGGGGAGGGGAGGAGAGAGGCGGGGAGGGGAGGGGAGGAGAGAGGCGGGGAGGGGAGGAGAGAGGCGGGAGGGGAGGGGAGGAGAGAGGCGGGGAGGGGAGGGGAGGAGAGAGGCGGGGAGGGGAGGAGAGAGGCGGGGAGGGGAGGGGAGGAGAGAGGCGGGGAGGCGAGGGGAGGAGAGAGGCGGGGAGGGGAGGGGAGGAGAGAGGCGGGGAGGGGAGGGGAGGAGAGAGGCGGGGAGGGGAGGAGAGAGGCGGGTCATGGTAAACAATACCATGATTGAGATTTCACAATGGAGTTACAGTTAGAACCTTGATGTCATTCTAAATGTCACCCTGTTCCCTCTATAGTTCATTACTATTGCCCAATGCCCTATTGGCCTGGTCAAGAGCAGTGTGCTTCATAGGGAATAGGGTGCCATTTGTTCCTCTGTACCGGACTGGCAGCATCATGTCATTGCAGATACTGTACAGTACAATAGAGAGAAAACTAAGGCTTGGTACACAAATGTGCGCACATACACACGCACACACACACACACACACACACACACACACACATACACACAGCTGGCTTGGTACAGACAGGACACTCTGCTAGCCATGACGCCATATCTGATAAATTACTTCCATTCGAGGATTTCATTATCAGACCCAAACTCCTCCCCCTCTATCCTGAACAGCATGTTGTTATGAGTCCATAGGCTAGGGTTTACACTCCCCCACCCTGAACAGCATGTTGTTATGAGTCCATAGGCTAGGGTTTACACTCCCGCCCCCCCTCTCTATCCTGAACAGCATGTTGTTATGAGTCCATAGGCTAGGGTTAACACTCCCCCCCGCCCCCCCTCTCTATCCTGAACAGCATGTTGTTATGAGTCCATAGGCTAGGGTTTACACTCCCCCCCCCCCACCCTGAACAGCATGTTGTTATGAGTCCATAGGCTAGGGTTTAGACTCCCCCCCCCTCTCTATCCTGAACAGCATGTTGTTATGAGTCCATAGGCTAGGGTTTACACTCCCCCACCCCCACCCTGAACAGCATGTTGTTATGAGTCCATAGGCTAGGGTTTACACTCCCCCCCTCTCTATCCTGAACAGCATGTTGTTATGAGTCCATAGGCTAGGGTTTACACTCCCCCACCCCCCCTCTATCCTGAACAGCATGTTGTTATGAGTCCATAGGCTAGGGTTTACACTCCCCCCCCCCCCCACCCTGAACAGCATGTTGTTATGAGTCCATAGGCTAGGGTTTACACTCCCCCCCGCCCCCGATCTCTATCCTGAACAGCAAGTTGTTATGAGTCCATAGGCTAGGGTTTACACTCCTCCCCCTCTACCCTGAACAGCAAGTTGTTATGAGTCCATAGGCTAGGGTTTACACTCCCCCCCCCTCTCTACCCTGAACAGCATGTTGTTATGAGTCCATAGGCTAGGGTTTACACTCCCCCCCCCCTCTCTACCCTGAACAGCATGTTGTTATGAGTCCATAGGCTAGGGTTAACACTCCCCCCCGCCCCCCCTCTCTATCCTGAACAGCAAGTTGTTATGAGTCCATAGGCTAGGTTTTACATCCCCCCCGCCCCCCCTCTCTATCCTGAACAGCAAGTTGTTATGAGTCCATAGGCTAGGGTTTACACTCCTCCCCCTCTACCCTGAACAGCAAGTTGTTATGAGTCCATAGGCTAGGGTTAACACTCCCCCCCCCCCACCCTGAACAGCATGTTGTTATGAGTCCATAGGCTAGGGTTAACACTCCCCCCCGCCCCCCCTCTCTATCCTGAACAGCAAGTTGTTATGAGTCCATAGGCTAGGGTTTACACTCCTCCCCCTCTACCCTGAACAGCAAGTTGTTATGAGTCCATAGGCTAGGGTTTACACTCCCCCCCCCCTCTCTACCCTGAACAGCAAGTTGTTATGAGTCCATAGGCTAGGGTTTACACTCCCCCCCCCCCCCACCCTGAACAGCATGTTGTTATGAGTCCATAGGCTAGGGTTTACACTCCCCCCCGCCCCCGATCTCTATCCTGAACAGCAAGTTGTTATGAGTCCATAGGCTAGGGTTTACACTCCTCCCCCTCTACCCTGAACAGCAAGTTGTTATGAGTCCATAGGCTAGGGTTTACACTCCCCCCCCCCTCTCTACCCTGAACAGCATGTTGTTATGAGTCCATAGGCTAGGGTTTACACTCCCCCCCCCTCTCTACCCTGAACAGCATGTTGTTATGAGTCCATAGGCTAGGGTTAACACTCCCCCCCGCCCCCCCTCTCTATCCTGAACAGCAAGTTGTTATGAGTCCATAGGCTAGGTTTTACATCCCCCCCGCCCCCCCTCTCTATCCTGAACAGCAAGTTGTTATGAGTCCATAGGCTAGGGTTTACACTCCTCCCCCTCTACCCTGAACAGCAAGTTGTTATGAGTCCATAGGCTAGGGTTAACACTCCCCCCCCCCCCCCACCCTGAACAGCATGTTGTTATGAGTCCATAGGCTAGGGTTAACACTCCCCCCCGCCCCCCCTCTCTATCCTGAACAGCAAGTTGTTATGAGTCCATAGGCTAGGTTTTACATCCCCCCCGCCCCCCCTCTCTATCCTGAACAGCAAGTTGTTATGAGTCCATAGGCTAGGGTTTACACTCCCCCCCTCAATAAAACTCTATGGTTACGTAATATATATTTTCTATTGTGTTATTGACTGTACGTTTGTTTATTTCATGTGTAACTCTGTTGTTGTTGTTGTTTTGTGTCGCACTGCTTTGCTTTATTCTTGGCCAGGTCGCAGTTGTAAATGAGAACTTGTTCTCAACTAGCCTACCTGGTTAAATAAAGGTGTTCTCTACTAGCCTACCTGGTTAAATAAAGATGTTCTCTACTAGCCTACCTGGTTAAATAAAGGTGTTCTCAACTAGCCTACCTGGTTAAATAAAGGTGAAATAAAAAAAAGACAACTTATTAAAAAAAATAAATGTAACCTTTCAGCCGAACCAAATCGAGGTCTGACCGGCTGTAAAGATTGAATTAGCTGAAGTGTTGATGGGGAAAAAAACGGTACTTTCTGTTCATTTATTTTCTTATGAAAGGAAAGGATTCATTGTTTTTACTTTTCTAATTTAACTAGGCAAGTCAGTTGAGAACACATTCTTATTTACCATGGACTATGCCTATCTATTGTACCCTGATAACTCACTCCGTTCTTCTGCTGCTCTGCCCGTTCGCTACATAGGCCTGTGGTAAGGAGGCGAAAGTTGTTTGCGGTAACGAGGGGCACGAGGGGTTGTCACTAGTTACCACAGACACAAAGTCAAAATGGGCTATACAGTCTATGCGCCGAATACAACAACCTTACCATGAATGGCTTACTTACAAACCCAACAGTGATTTAAGAAGTTAAGAAAAAATGAGGGGGAAAAAGTGTTAAGAAATAGTAGAAAAATTAAATCAAAGTAAGCAATAATTAAACCGCAGCAGTAAAATAACAAGCGAGACTGGGGCACCGGTTAGTTGAGGAAATATGTACATATGAGTTAAATATGAGTTAAAGTGACTATGCATAGATGATAACAACAGAGAGTAGCAGCAGTATAAAATAGGGGTCTGGGTAGCCATTTGATGAGCTGTTCAGGAGTCTTATGGCTTCGGGGTAGAAGCTGTTTAGAAGCCTTTTGGACCTCGACTTGGCGCTCCGGTACCGCATGCCGTGCGGTAGCAGAGAGAACAGTCTATGACTAGGGTGGCTGGAGTCTTAGTCTGTAGTGCCTTGCGGTCGGAGGCAGAGCAGTTGCCATGCCAGGCGGTGATGCAACCAGTCAGGATGCTCTCGATGGTGCAGCTGTAGAACTTTTTGAGGATCTGAGGACCCATGCCAAAGCTTTTCAGTCCCTTGAGGGGGAATAGGCATTGTCGTTCCCTCTTCACGACTGTCTTGGGGTGCTTGGACCATGTTAGTTTGTTGGTGATGTGGACACCAAGGAACTTGGAGCTCTCAACCTGCTCCACTGCAGCCCCGTCGATGAGAATGGGGACGTGCTCGGTCCTCCTTTTCCTGTAGTCTGCGATCAGCTCCTTTGTCTTTCTCACGTTGAGGGGGAGGTTGTTGTCCTGGCACCACACGGCCAGATCTATGACCTCCTTTCTATAGGCTGTCTCGTCGTTGTCGGTGATCAGGCCTACCACGGTTGTGTCATCGGCAAACTTGATGATGGTGTCGGAGTCGTGCCTGTTCTCATTCGGTGAAGGGTCGGGGCAGGTATTCAGATCCAGACTCGTTGTGGAGAAGATAGAAACATCCGTGGGCGTGGCTTAGCGTTTGGAAGGAGCAAGGAGTCTGGGTAGCCAGGCAATATCTATTGATGTTAATTTGCATAATGACTTCTTCAATTCTAGCTGCCCTATACGTATTCTATTATCTAATCAGCCTAGGCTACTTCTTGAGGCAGGATGGGCATTTATTTGTATTTATTTTTTACATTAGCAGATATTACAGTCTAACAACAATGTGCGGAAAAACGTACTTTCTCTCTCAGGAATTTAACAAATCAGAGTCGTAAACATATGAAGAAATGCCTTTTTGACGATTATATTATCCTGAATCAGCATTCAGTGTGACATTACACAACTGTCCTTATAGCAAAAACCGGGGATAACTGGTCTGTTTAATGTCTGTGTTTAAAGAGTAGTTGCCATGATACCAATAGACCCTACTCAATTGTTTTGACTAGATGGTATACAGCTACTGTCAGAAGATACTTTTTGTAGCAGGTTAGGAGTATTAATGTAGCAGATTATGAGAATTTACGCAGCAGGTTATGAGAATTAATGTAGCAGATTATGAGAATTAATGTAGCAGATTATGAGAATTAATGTAGCAGATTATGAGAATTAATGTAGCAGATTATGATAATTAATGTAGCAGGTTATGAGAATTAATGTAGCAGATTATGAGAATTTACGCAGCAGGTTATGAGAATTAATGTAGCAGATTATGACAATTAATGTAGCAGGTTATGAGAATTTACGCAGCAGATGATGAGAATTTACGTAGCATATTACGGTTAGGAAAAGGGTTGGGGTTAGGGTTAGCTAAAGTGCAAACATTCTCCCCAACGTGACTCGCTTTGACACAAACTGTATTCCGTCTAGCCATGACCCTACTCAATAGGCCATATTCAACAAGCTCCTCCTGAGTGGCCCTTCTCTCTTGCCAACAGCAGGCCCACACAAATCCCCTCTCTCTCGCCATCCGACCAGTTCTACAACACCATCGGCTGGCTACATGATTTTGGCCCGATGGCTTAATGTCAGTAATGGGGTGATGTATCCGATATGATAGCATTAAAATACATTTTGTTCAGCTGAAAACATGTTGATTGACACTAAAAGCCTTTGTAAGCTATATATTGACTGAATCAATGGCTTATAGGCCTAATAGCATTATTGCATGTACTGCACAGCAATGGTTTGGCAGTTTGACAGCGAGGTGCTGTGCAACGAAAGCTCTCTGACAACTCTGATTAACGCTCAGTCTAGTAAAGGCTACGTTTTACACAGTCAGCCAAATTCAGATATTTTTTTTCACTTAATTGGTCTTTTGACCAATCAGATCAACTCTGAAAAAGATCTGACGTATAATAATCGGATGTGATTGGTCAAAATACCAATTAGTGGAAATCATCATAATTGGACAGCTTGTGCAAACGCTGCCTTTGAATCTTATTTTCTTCTACACATGCATTGCTTCCTGTTTGGGGGTTTTAGGCTGGGTTTCTGTACAGCACTTTGTGACATCGGTTGATGTAAAAAGGGCTTTATAAATACATTTGATTGATTGATATTTAATTAGAGCCCAAATGACTCAAGGTAGGATATACAAGTCACTCTGTGAAACCTAAGCTTTCAATGACACCTGAGTCTTGTCGTTCTCGACCTTTGACCCAGGACAGGGGCTAAGAATAGCCCATAGAAATAAGGTTAATGAAAAACACATATATACACTATACACACACACACACACACACACACACACACACACACACACACACACACACACACACACACACACACACACACACACACACACACACACACACACACACACACACACACACACACAGGCTATCTCTGAAACTCACTTAGATTAACTCCTTTGGGGTGCTGCTATAGTCAGTATTTGGATAATATGTGTGCAAAATGCTTGTTAACAGTGAGATCTATTTTCTGGGTGACCTAAACATTGATTGGTTAGCAACTAGCTGTCCTTTCGAGGGGAAGCTTCTAACTGTGACTAATAGAAGCATATCAATGATTCAGGTTATATCCATCAACCAATAAGAGTGTAAACCAATAGCTTTGGATCTGTGACATCCACTTGTATTGATCGTATCTTCACTAATGCTGCAGAGATTTGTTCCAAAGCCTCATCAGTTCTCATTGGCTGTAGTGACCATAACGTTGTGGCAATAACAAGGACCGCCAAAAAGTGCCAAAGGTTGAGCTTAAAGTCAAACAAAATAAATAAATACAAATTCAGGACTCTTTTTGTTGAAGATGTAAAGAAGAAAGAAGAAGAAAAGGAAGTGAATCCAAAAGCAGGATGTTGTAAATTGAGACGTTTTGTGACTAAACTTAACAAAAAATGTAAATAAATTATATTACCAAACCGTGATAAATGACATAGAACACAATGGGAAAAGACTGGAGTAGATTATTATAATAATTTTTTAGTACATTTATGCGCACACTAATAATTTGATATTAAACTGATTATGGCAGTGTTACCACTGATAAATCCACTATCATTGAGAATTTCTCTACGGCTGGCCATGTTTTCCACCTGGCTACCCCTACCCCGGTCAACAACCTGGCACCCTCCACAGTAACTCGCCCAACCCTTCCCCATTTCTCCTTCACCCAAATCCAGTCAGCTGATGTTCTGAAAGAGCTGCAAAATCTGGACCCCTACAAATCAGCCGGGCTAGACAATCTAGACCCTCTCTTTTTAAAATGATCTGCTGAAATTGTTGCAACCCATATTACCAGTCTGTTCAACCTCTCTCACCGTACCTATGCAATCTGGTTTCAGAGCTGGTCATGGGTGGTCATGGGTGCACCTCAGCCACGCTCAAGGTCCTAAACGATATCATAACCGCCATCGATAAGAGACATTACTGTGCAGCCGTATTCATCGACCTGGCCAAGGCTTTCGACTATGTCAATCACCACATTCTTATTGGCAGACTCGGCAGCCTTGGTTTCTCAAATGATTGCCTCGCCTGGTTTACCAACTACTTCTCTGATAGAGTTCAGTGTGTCAAATCGGAGGGCCTGTTGTCCGGACCTCTGGCAGTCTCTATGGGGGTGCCACAGGGTTCAATTCTCGGGCCGACTCTCTTCTCTGTATACATCAATGATATCGCTCTTGCTGCTGGTGATTCTCTGATCCGCCTCTATGCAGACGACACCATTCTGTATACTTCTGGCCCCTCTTTGGACACTGTGTTAACTAACCTCCAGACGAGCTTCAAAGCCATTACAACTCTCCTTCCGTGGACTCCAACTGCTCTTAAATACAAGTAAAACTAAATGCATGCTATTCAATCGATCACTGCCTGCATCACTACTCTGGACAGCTCTGACAACTACAAATACCTAGGTGTCTGGTGAGACAGTAAACTCTCCTTCCAGACACACATTAAGCATCCAATCCAAAATTAAATCTAGAATTGGCTTCCTATATCGCAACAAAGCATCCTTCTCTCATGCTACCAAACATACCCTCGTAAAACTGACCATTCTACCGATCCTCCACTTCGGCAATGTCATCTATAATATAGCCTCCAACACTCTAGTCAACAAATTGGATGCAGTCTATCACAGTGCCATCCGTTTTGTCACCAAAGCCCCATATACTACCCACCACTGCGACCTGTATGCTCTTGTTGGTTGGCCCTCGCTTCATACTCGTCGCCAAACCCACTGGCTCCAGGTCATCTACAAGTCTCTGCTAGGTAAAGCCCCGCCTTATCTCAGCTCACTGGTCACCATAGCGGCACCCACTCGTAGCACACGCTCCAGCAGGTATATCTCACTGGTCACCCCCAAAGCCAATTCCTCCTTTGGTCGCCTTTCCTTCCAGTTCTCTGCTGCCAATGATTTGAACGAACTGCAAAAATCACTGAAGCTGGAGACTCATATCTCCCTCACTAACTTTAAGCACCAGCTGTCAGAGCAGCTCACAGATCACTGCACCTGTACATAGCCCATCTGTAAACAGCCCATCCAACTACTTCATCCCCATACTGTATTTATTTATTTATCTTGCTCCTTTGCACCCCGGTATCTCTACTTGCACATTCATCTTCTGCACATCTACCATTTCAGTGTTTAATTGCTATATTGTAATTACTTCGCCACCATGGCCTATTTATTGCCTTAAATCCCTCACTACCTCATTTGCACTCGCTGTATATAGACTTTTTGTTTTCTTTTGTTCTACTGTATTATTGACTCTATGTTTCCATATTTTGCAGGAGTGAAATGATTTGGGAAAAACTGAAAGAATTCATCTTAAAAAATAGTTTTCACATACAAACTTTATACTGTATGTCTAAACTCAGAATGAAATAGCTTTCACAAAAATAACATGGTTGCCGTGGTTAAAGCCTCTATTTTGAATGGTGATTTCCTGCATTTATCAAAGTCCCATCAGGCAGCTTGATTTCAGATGTGTCCATGGAAACAGGATTGTTAGGGAAAATCGGTCTTCTTGCAAAGCATGTAAACGTTTAAATGTAACTACAATATTAATCTGACGAATCACAATCGTTGTATTATTGTGTGCATGTAACCGTACTCCATGATATCATGGGCGGAAAACACAATTCATCTCCGTCTTTCATTGATGTTTATGGGTCATTTATAACAAAACCTTTCAATAAAGTCAATAATTCCCACGACTGTTTCGCCAGTAAAGTGGAAAAACTCAGAAGAGAAATGACAACATTGAACAGTATGAAAGACCTAATCATGAAAGAGAGGGATTTTGCTGTTTTGCATTTGGTCAAGTTAGTGTGGGAAGAGAGTGTAAAAACTATTGTTATCCATCAATAATGATAAGCCACCAGGTATAGACAACCTATATTTCGAAAACTATTGAGCATAGTAGCAGACTGTATTGCCACACCCCGTTTGTCAGGTATTTAACCAAAGCCTAAAGGAGAGTGTGTCCCCACAGGCGTGGAAGGAAGCTAAAGTAATTCCACATCCTAAACATAGTAAAGCACCCTTTTTGTTGGCTCTAACAGCCGCCCAATCAGTTTGTAGCCTGTTCTTAGTATACTGTTGGAGAATTTGTTGATCAAATACAATGCTATTTTTCAGAAAACAAGTTAACTACTGACTTTCAGTATGCATATTGGATAACAGGATGACAGTTGGAGCTGTAGTGTTAGATTTCAGTGCAGTCTTTTATGTTACTGATCATACATTGTTATTCGGAAAAACTCACTTGCTATGACTTTACATCACCTGCCATCACATGGTTGGAGAGTTACTTATCCAACACAACTCAGAGACTGTTCTTCAATGGAAGCTTCTCTAACATCAGATATGTACAGTGCAGTGCGGTGTCCCTCTGGGCAGTTGCCTCGGGCCGTTACTCTTCAACATTTTGTTACAAATTATTTGGTCACTGGTCTTACATGAAGCTACAATGACCGTGTATGAAGATGATTCCACGCTCTACATGTCAGCACCCGAAGCCAGTGACATCACTGACGTTCTAAAGGAAGTTACAGTCAGTGTCAGAACGAATGATCAATAATAAACTTAAATACATCTACAACTAAAAACATTTTATTTGGTTCAAAACATTCTCTAAGACCTAAACCAGAGTCGTACATAAAGGGTGTGACCAGTAGGCATGTTGAGGAAGCTAAGTTCATAGGTATAACATTAGATGGTCAATTATAATGTTCAAGTCACATTGACAAAGTTATTGTGAAGATGAGGAGGGCTATGTCTGTTATTTTAAAAAAAAGACGTTCTGCGTTTTTGACACAGAAATTGTTAATATGTACGGATGTCAGATAACATGTTAATATGTAAGGTAACATGTTAATATGTAAGGTAACATGTTAATATGTAAGGTAACATGTTAATATGTAAGGTAACATGTTAATATGTACGGTAACATGTTAATATGTAAGGTAACATGTTAATATGTACGGTAACATGTTAATATGTACGGTAACATGTTAATATGTCAGATAACATGTTAATATGTCAGATAACATGTTAATATGTACGGTAACATGTTAATATGTACGGTAACATGTTAATATGTAAGGTAACATGTTAATATGTACGGTAACATGTTAATATGTAAGGTAACATGTTAATATGTACGGTAACATGTTAATATGTACGGTAACATGTTAATATGCAAGGTAACATGTTAATAAGTAAGGTAACATGTTAATATGTAAGGTAACATGTTAATATGTACGGTAACATGTTAATATGTACGGTAACATGTTAATATGTAAGGTAACATGTTAATATGTAAGGTAACATGTTAATATGTAAGGTAACATGTTAATATGTCAGATAACATGTTAATATGTACGGTAACATGTTAATATGTAAGTTAACATGTTAATATGTAAGGTAACATGTTAATATGTAAGGTAACATGTTAATATGCAAGGTAACATGTTAATATGTAAGGTAACATGTTAATATGTAAGATACCATGTTAATATGTAAGGTAACATGTTAATATGTAAGGTACAGGATCGCATAGAACTCAATTCCATCTCCTATTACTGAAGCAAACAGCAAAATGACCTTTAAATATACGGATTAGACAACAAGTAGGAGCTGCTTCTAAAAATAAAAAGCTAATGGGGATCCTAATAAACAAAACAGAGACTTGTTGATGGAGCAGAATCAATTTGGTTACAGTTGTCATAGCAACAGACCTTCATTCAAGTAATTGTATACAGGAGGATATTGCTATCATTTGGATAAGCCTGTAGATGGTGTACTAGACACTGCATTCATGTCTAATTCCTGCCATACAGGACCTCCATACCAGGCGGCGTCAGAGGAAGGCGCACATGTTTTGGGGGTCAAAGACTCCAGCCACCCTAGTCATAGACTGTTCTCTCTGCTACCGCACGGCACTACAGACTAAGATTCCAGCCACCCTAGTCATAGACTGTTTTCTCTGCTACCGCACGGCACGGCACTACAGACTAAGACTCCAGCCACCCTAGTCATAGACTGTTCCCTCTGCTACCGCACGGCACTACAGACTAAGACTCCAGACACCCTAGTCATAGACTGTTCTCTCTGCTACCGCACGGCACTACAGACTAAGACTCCAGCCACCCTAGTCATAGACTGTTCCCTCTGCTACCGCACGGCACTACAGACTAAGACTCCAGCCACCCTAGTCATAGACTGTTCTCTCTGCTACCGCATGGCAAGTGGTACCGGAGCGCCAGGTCTAGGTTCAAAATGCTTCTAAAAAGCTTCTACCCCCAAGCCATAAGACTCCTGAACAGGTAATCAAATGGTTACCCAGACGATTGATATTGCCCCCCCCCCTACCCCACACACATTTTACGCTGTTTCTACTCTCTGTTTATTATCTACGCATAGTCACTTTAACTCTACCTACATGTACATATTACCTCGACTAACCTGTGCCCCCGCACATTGACTCTGTACCAGTACCCCCTGTATATAGCCTCCACATTGACTCTGTACCGGTACCCCCTGTATATAGCCTCCACATTGACTCTGTACCGGTACCCTCTGTATATAGCCTCCACATTGACTCTGTACCGGTACCCCCTGTATATAGCCTCCACATTGACTCTGTACCGGTACCCCCTGTATATAGCCTCCACATTGACTCTGTACCAGTACACCCTGTATATAGCCTCCACATTGACTCTGTACCGGTACCCCCTGTATATAGCCTCCACATTGACTCTGTACCGGTACCCCCTGTATATAGCCTCCACATTGACTCTGTACCGGTACCACCTGTATATAGCCTCCACATTGACTCTGTACCGGTACCCCCTGTATATAGCCTCCACATTGACTCTGTACTGGTACCCCCTGTATATAGCCTCCACATTGACTCTGTACCGGTACCCCCTGTATATAGTCTCCACATTGACTCTGTACCGGTACCCCCTGTATATAGCCTCATTATTGTTATTTTATTGTTGCTCTTTAATTATTTGTTATTATTCTATTTTATTTTTATCTTTTTTTTTAACTTCAGTTTATTTTAGTAAATACTTTAACACTTATTTTTCTTAAAACTGCACTGTTGGTTAAGGGCTTGTAAGTAAGCATTTCACTGTAAGGTCTACCTACACCTGTTGGTTAAGGGCTTGTAAGTAAGCATTTCACTGTAAGGTCTACCTACACCTGTTGGTTAAGGGCTTGTAAGTAAGCATTTTCACTGTAAGGTCTACCTACACCTGTTGGTTAAGGGCTTGTAAGTAAGCATTTCACTGTAAGGTCTACTACACCTGTTGTGACAAAGCACATGAAGCATGTGACATATAAAATACAATTGGATTTATTTTGATTTTGTATTGTGTTTCTTAATCACATAACTGTCAGAGGTCATTTCTATACTAATGAAATAAATCAAATGTTTATTGGTAGTGAATGTAGATTGCATAAGAAATATCCAAGTAGAAGGAAACATTTGAGTGGATACAAACATAACCCCTGTCCCTCATAATAAATACTGTACAAATCTGATCCACCATTAAAACATGTTTTACTTTACTTTTCCAGACAATGCAACAACAAAAAACAACATTTGCCTCTTCTGAGAGGGTAAAATAAAAATAGAAACGGTCATTTATTTATATAAATGCACAAAGTAACCCTGTCGTCGCAGTTGACAGCTATTGTTCTTGGACACAAAGGAACTGGGTCCATGGATCGCAGGCCGCTCATTCAGACCATTCCGTCAGATCCCATAACCACCCAACCAACGAATAAAAACGCCTCAATAAAATAAAATAAAAAACACGTGCAAAAGAAGAGAACACAGGATTCTGCCCGTGTCAACATTAAAAGGGTATTCAATTCTGCCATTAGAAATAGACTCGTAAAAAACAGCATTCCCATTGGTGTGGAAAGTGTTCGCCGTGCGTAACGGTGAGCTGTGTCAGTGGACAGGCTACAAATTGATCCATGTCCTTTGTGTAGGCGACAATGTGTAATGTTCATAGCTTTTCATATCACATCATATCACAAGTCCTATAATATCACAAGCGGTAGTCAGCAGCTTTTTAGGTGCGGAAGGGCAGATATTTTGTCCACTTTTACAAAAGCAGAGGCGCTTTCAACTCCTTTCAGCCATTCTTTGCATTTCCTCACCACCGTCTCATCCACATTTCCATCTTCTTCTTCATATTCCACGTCATCGTATTTATATTGATCGTTTAGTAAAGAGATTTTTACTATGGATGTAATGTCCTTTGCGTGTTGCAGATTGGCGACGGGAATGGTCGAGCTTTTGGAACCACCTTGAGTGCGTTTGGATGGAAAGACTCGCCTGTGCCGAAAGTCCACGGACGCACAACACTTCTGCTGTTTGGCTAGTATCTGTTTTTCTAAACTGCGCTTTTGAATAACGAGAATGGCCTCCGGTGTGAGGCTCAGAGAGAATTTAATCTCTCTTTCTTCTCCTGCCTCGTCCTTTCCCACGGAACTCCGCGAGGACTGCTTACTCCTGTCCGGGTGAGGGGTGGCTTCCACCGAACTGGAACGCGGAACGCTCTTGCACGAGTCCTGAGATTGTTTGGGTAAAGTTAGAAGGTCTAAAGAACTCCTGGCTGTCTCCTGAATCGGGAGTTTGCATTTCTGTTGCTGGGGTTTTCGCCCCAAATTCCTCAGATTGGCTGTAGTCCAAGACCTCGACATCTTTTCCTTCTCCGAGTCTTTTTCCTCCGTCTGTTTCTTTTTCCGGAACAGCTCTCTGCCAGGAGACGAGATTCGTTGGAGATTTATCGGTGGAAAAGGCATTATTGGGATTTAAGTGATCCGAAGACAACAACAACGTCGCCTTTTAATAGACAAAATAAGAATACACTCGTAGACTGTGAATAAATATACTGTATTCTAATTGCATTATCTGATTCCCCCCAAAATATTATATGTCTCTAGATCATTAGAAGCACCTTTGCTGTAGGCCGTTCTGTAATTCAACTGGCGTGAAGGCGAAAAGCTGCCTGTTGTCTGGAATTTATACAGCTCGTCGGTGGGAGGCGTGGCCGTGGTGAGACCGGCGAGCAGCAGCACGCGGCTAAACAAAGACCGTATAAAAACAGCTCCTGCGGCTGCATCTATGATAGTGATGTCATCGATACAGTCCTTCAGATGTAACGGTACGCCTGTTCTTGTTGAATGCATAAAGAGAAAACGGACCAATGACATGTTAGGCTTACACCTAACGTAGACGTATTTATAGGGCTATAGTAGTTTTGTTTATGGGGGACTGTTAAAATAGGGACGAGGTCACCCCTAATTGGAATTCCAGTGGAAGAATGGTCACATTTTTGTTCATTCTTGAACAGGAAATTCAGTTCATCCACAAACAAACTAAAATAAATGAAAGACATTTAGAGGTCATATGAAATAGCACGTTTTTCTTTCTTCAATGCTCCATAGACATTGTTATGTCAGGCGTCTCTATAAACATTGTATTTAAGTACAATACAATTGTATTGGTCGCATACACATGTTTAGCAGATGTTATTGCGGTTGTAGCGAAATGCTTGTGCAAAGTTGCTTAGGAGCCTGAAACAAGGCGGTCATGTCTATCTGCATCATCTTAGACACAAAATGTATCTAAACTATATATTGTATATATATATACACACACTATACATATATACACACACTATATATATATATACACACACTATATATATATACATATATATACATACACTATATATATATATACACACACTATATTTACATATGTATATATACATACACTATATATATATATACATACACTATATATATATATACACACACTATATATATATATACACACACTATATATATATATATATATATATACATACATACATACTATATATATATATATATATATATATACACACACACACACACACTTGTGTGTGGACACCCCTTCAAATCAGTGGATTCGGCAATTTTAGCCACCCCCGTTGCTGACAGGTGTATAAATATCGAGCACACAGCCATGCAATCTCCATAAACAAACGTTGGCAGTGGAATGGCCCGTACTGAAGAGCTCAGTGACTTTCTGCCCTGCTAGAGCTGCCCCCGGTCAACTGTAAGTGATGTTATTGTGAAGTGGAAATGTCTAGGAGCAACAACAGCTCAGCACTTGAAGTGGTAGGCCACACAAGCTCAAAGAACGGGACCGCCGAGTGCTGATGTGCGTAACAAGTAAAAAATCGCCTGTCCTCGGTTGCAACCCTCACTACCGAGTTCCAAACTGCCTCTGGAAGCAACGTCAGCAACAAGAACTGTTCGTCGGGAGCTTCATGAAATGGGTTTCCATGGCCGGGCAGCCTCACACAAGCCTAAGATCAGCATCTGGCAGTCCGACGGATGAATCTGGGTTTGGTGGATGCCAGAAGTGCTTCCAACTTTGTGGCAACAGTTTGGGGAAGGCCCTTTCCTGTTTCAGCATGACAATGCCTCCGTACACAAAGCGAGGTCAATACAGAAATGGTTTGTTAAGATTAGTGTAGAAGAACTTGACTGGCCTGCACAGAGCACTGACCTTAACCCCATCGAACACCTTTGGGATGAATTGGAACGCCGACTGCGAGCCAGGCCTAATCGCCCAACATTAGTACTCAACCTCACTAATGCTCTTGTGGCTGAATGGAAGCAAATCCCCGCAGCAATGTTCCAACATCTAGCGGAAAAGCCTTCCCAGAAGAGTGGAGGCTGTTATAGCAGCAATGTTCCAACATCTAGTGGAAAGCCTTCCCAGAAGAGTGGAAGCTGTTATAGCAGCAATGTTCCAACATCTAGTGGAAAGCCTTCCCAGAAGAGTGAAGGCTGTTATAGCAGCAATGTTCCAACATCTAGTGGAAAAGCCTTCCCAGAAGAGTGGAGGCTGTTATAGCAGCAATGTTCCAACATCTAGTGGAAAAGCCTTCCCAGAAGAGTGGAGGCTGTTATAGCAGCAATGTTCCAACATCTAGTGGAAAGCATTCCCAGAAGAGTGGAGGGGGGCTGTTATAGCAGCAAAGGTGGGACCAACTCCATATTAATGCCCATGATTTTGGAATGAGATGTTCGACGAGCAGGTGTCCACATACGTTTGGTAATGCAGTGTAACTGAACTAAATGATTATAGCTTCACTTCTGTTACTTAAGGATCATATCACCGCCACCTTACCCAACCCACTGCAATTTGTATACCGCCCCAATAGGTCCACGAATGACGCAATCGCCATCGCACTGCACAATGCCCCATCCCATCTGGACAAGAGAAATACCTATGTAAGAATGCTGTCCATTGACTACAGCTCAGCCTTCAACACCATAGCTTTATGATTAAGCTCAGGGACCTGGGTCTGAACCCCGCCCTGTGCAACTGGGTCCTGGACTTCCTGACAGGCCGCCCCCAGGTGGTGAAGGTAGGAAACAACACCTCCACTTCGCTGATCCTTAACACAGGGGCCCCACAAGGGTGCATGCTCAGCCCCCTCCTGTACTTCCTGTTCACCCATGACTGCGCGGCCACGCCTGTCTCCAACTCAATCATCAAGTTTGCAGACAACACAACAGTAGTGGGCTTGATTACCAACAATGACGAGACAGCCTACAGGGAGGAGGTGACAGCCCTGGTGGAGTGGTTGCCAGGAAAATACCCCCTCCCTCAATGTCAACAAAACAAATGAGCTGATCGTGGACTTCCGGAGACAGCAGAGGGAGCACGCCCCTATCACATTGACAGGGTCGTAGTAGAGAAGGTGAAAGCTTCAAGTTCCTTGGCGTACACATCATTGACAATCTGAAACGGTTCACCCACACAGCGTCTCTTCAACCTCAAAGACGCTGAAGAAGTTCAGCTTGGCCCCCTAAGATCCTCACAAACTTGTACAGATGCATCATTGAGAGCATCCTGTCAGGCTGTATCACCGCCTGGTACGGCAACTGCACCGTCCAGAATTGCAGAGCTCGTCAAGAGGGTGGTATGGTCTGCACAACGCGTCACTGGGGGCAAACTGATTGCCCTCCAGCACATCTACAGCTCCCGGTGTCACAGGAAGGCCAAGTGGTGGCCAGGTGCATAAATGCTAGGACAGAGACTGAAAAACAGCTTCTATCTCAAGGCTGTCAAGACTGTTAAATAGTCACCACTAGCCTGCCCTTAACTTTAGTCACTGTCACTAGCCAGCAACCACCAGGTTACTCCACCCTGCACCTTAGAGGCTGCTGCCCTATATAGACATGTAACACTGGTCATTTTAATAATGGAACGCTGGTCACTTTAATAATGGAACACTGGTCACTTTAATAATGGAACACTGGTCACTATAATAATGGAACACTGGCCACTTTAATAATGGAACACTGGTCACTTTAATAATGGAACGCTGGTCACTTTAATAATGGAACACTGGTCACTTTAATAATGTTTACATACTGATTTACTCTATTCTAGTCAAGGTCATCCTATTCAACTATTGCTGTACATATACTATTCTTCAGATATACTAAATATTATATCCATATAAACTCAGCAAAAAAAAAGAAACATCCTCTCACTGTCAACTGCATTTATTTTCAGCAAACTTAACAACAACAGACAAACTGAACAAGTTCCACAGACATGTGACTAACAGAAATTGAATAATGTGTCCCTGAACAAAGGGGGGGGGGTCAAAATCAATAGTAACAGTCAGTGTCTGGTGTGGCCACCAGCTGCATTAAGTACTGCAGTGCATCTCCTCCTCATGGGTTGTACCAGATTTGTCAGTTCTTGCTGTGAGATGTTACCCCACTATTCCACCAAGGCACCTGAAAGTTCCCAGACATTTCTGTGGGGAATGGCCCTAGCCCTCACCCTCCGATCCAACAGGTCCCAGACATGCTCAATGGGATTGAGATCCGGGCTTTTCGCTGGCCATGGCAGGACACTGACATTCCTGTCTTGCAGGAAATCCCGCACAGAATGAGCAGTATGGCTGGTGGCATTGTCGCGCTAGAGGGTCATGTCACCATGAGCCTGCAGGAAGGGTACAACATGAGGGAGGATGATGTCTTCACTGTAACGCACAGCATTGAGATTGCCTGCAATGACAACAAGCTCAGTACGATGATGCTGTGACACACCGCCCCAGACCATGACGGACCCTCCACCTCCAAATCGATCCTGGTCCAGAGTACAGGCCTCGGTGTAACGCTCATTCCTTTGACAATAAACGCGAACCCGACCATCACCCCTGGTGAGACAAAACCGTGACTCGTCAGTGAAGAGCACTTTCTACTAGTCCTGTCTGGTCCAGCAATGGTGGGTTTGTGCCCATAGGCGACGTTGTTGCCGGTGATGTCTGGTGAGGACCTGCCTTACAACAGGCCTACAAGCTCTCAGTCCAGCCTCTCTCAGCCTATTGCGGACAGTCTGAGCACTGATGGAGGGATTGTGCATTCCTGGTATAACTCAAACAGTTGTTGTTGCATCCTGTACCTGTCCCGCAGGTGTGATGTTCGGATGTACCAATCCTGTGCAGGTGTTGCTACACGTGGTCTTCCACTGCGAGGACGATCAGCTGTCCGTCCTGTCTCCCTGTAGCGCTGTCTTAGGCGTCTCACAGTACGGATATTGCAGTTTATTTCCCTGGCCACATCTGCAGTCCTCATGCCTCCTTGCAGCATGCCTAAGGCACGTTCACGCAGATGAGTAGAGACTGGGCATCTTTCTTTTGGTGTTTTTCAGAGTCAGTAGAAAGGCCTCTTTAGTGTCCTATGTTTTCATAACTGTGACCTTAATTGCCTACCGTCTGTAAACTGTTAGTGTCTTAACGACCGTTCCATAGGTGCATGTTCATTAATTGTTGATGGTTCATTGAACAAGCATGGGAAACAGTGTTTAAACCCTTTACAACGAAGATCTGTGAAGTTATTTGGATTTTTACAAATTATCTTTGAAAGACAGGGTCCTGAAAAAGGGCCTTTTTTTTACTGAGTTTAGTCTATACATCCCATCCCAGCCCACACACACACACATTGCTCATCCAAATATTTCTATATTTCTCAATTCCACGATTTTACTTTTTAGATGTGTGTATTGTAAGATATTACTGAACTGTTGGAACTAGGAACACAAGCATTTCACTACACCCGCAATAACATCTGATAAATATGTGTATTCCGACCAATACAATTTTAATTGATTTCATTAGTTAAATACGCTTATTGTGACAATGACCATAGAAGTTGCGAAGACAACACAAACAGATCTGGGACCAGGCTAATATTAAAAATGTCACGCGGTAGTATAGTATGTTAGTAGGTAATGTCCAGATTACAAGAAGCAGAATGAGCCAGAAGGACTCAACTGCATCTCAATTAGAGAAACAAAGAGAGCTCATTTTACAGGCAATTGGGCTTTGAGCTTTAAGGGGTAAGAGGGGACATTTTGTATGTCACTCACTGCACACATGCGGATCTGGGTCATGTTCAATGAGCACCAAATAGAAGAAAATGGACGGAAATAGAGAGGGATTACAGGGTTATATCCAATAAGAACTGTAGATTTTTCCTCATTGCAACACATTTTTTTTAATTTTTTTTAAATGTGTTGCTAAAGTGTGCCCTAATGAACACAACCTACTGGTACAGTAGCTCCTTTCTCTTTGTTGTCTTTGGCTGAGAAAAGGGAAGAGTGATCGTCTGTCTCCCCCAGGCAGAGATCTGGGTTTATTGTGGTGTGATGTCTGTCTGTCTCCCCAGGCAGGGATCTGGGTTTAATGTGGTGTGATGTCTGTCTCCCCAGGCTGGGATCTGGGTTTAATGTGGTGTGATGTCTGTCTCCCCAGGCAGGGATCTGGGTTTAATGTGATGTCTGTCTGTCTCCCCAGGCAGAGATCTGGGTTTATTGTGGTGTGATGTCTGTCTGTCTCCCCAGGCAGGGATCTGGGTTTAATGTGATGTCTGTCTGTCTCCCCAGGCAGGGATCTGGGTTTAATGTGATGTCGGTCTGTCTCCCCAGGCAGGGATCTGGGTTTAATGTGATGTCTGTCTGTCTCCCCAGGCAGGGATCTGGGTTTAATGTGGTGTGATGTCTGTCTGTCTCCCCAGGCAGGGATCTGGGTTTAATGTGGTGTGATGTCTGTCTGTCTCCCCAGGCAGAGATCTGGGTTTAATGTGATGTCTGTCTGTCTCCCCAGGCAGGGATCTGGGTTTAATGTGATGTCGGTCTGTCTCCCCAGGCAGGGATCTGGGTTTAATGTGATGTCTGTCTGTCTCCCCAGGCAGGGATCTGGGTTTAATGTGATGTCTGTCTGTCTCCCCAGGCAGGGATCTGGGTTTAATGTGATGTCTGTCTGTCTCCCCAGGCAGTGCACGGTGGGGTACTGTAGTTTATTAATTTAGTAACATAACTCACTGTGACTGGCTATCAGCCATATTACTTCCACATCACTGACTTAGACACGTGAGGTAAGGAGATTCAATTATGTTTTAAGGAATCCCTTACATAAGCATGCTCGCACGTGCAAAGACAGATGTGTCTGCTTCTACATTTTAGGAAATTCTCTCTTTCTCTCACACACACACACACACGCGCCTCTGCTCCTAGAAAATGATAAGCATGCCGCCAACATTTGAGGGTGAACTAAGTTAGTTTACTGAAAGGAGCGCAGTTTCAAAATGAAATGAAAACGGTTAATGATGTCATTCATCAAAAATAGTCTTCCCGTTCTTGTAAAGTCTCAGCAAGTCTGATTTTCATTGGACAAAATCCAAAAGCAGAAAAGGCATTGAGTTGTATTCTCAGATTTACAGGCATCACACTGTGAATGTCTATAGGCTTTAGCCTGCTCTGAAAGAACAAGATAGGACATTATATATTTATTTGAGGGTTGGTGTCAATTCAAATTTAAAAGCAGAAAAACAAAAATTCCAATTCAATAATTGAACAAATGTAATCTATTTGAATGACTTTTCCATTAACAACCATAAAAGCTATTTATTTCGAGAGTTTTTTTATTTATTTGAAATCTAAATAACTTCTGGAACAGACCTGCCTTCAATTCTAATTGACCCCAACCCTGTCTTCATGAATATTTTAATTTCATCTCTCACTTTCACCAGAAGCACTTAAAAAAAACAACAGACAGAATTTGAGTGTAAAAATATGAGATTTTGCAGATGAGAGCATCAAGCAGGTTCAATTCCATTTCAACTCAAGTCAATTCAGGAAGTAAACTGAAATCTCGTCAATGTTTCTCAATGAAGAACAATAGAACTAGAATTTTAGTCAACTTCCTGAATTAAATACATTTCAAATGGAATTGACCCCAACCCTGGTAAGCATAATATGAACACTTTAGTTTCAGATACCCGTTATACAATTATTGGAAATATTAATGATTCATAGTATGAAACAGCAATGAAAATATATATTAGAAAATAAAATGGAAAAACAATTCCAAAAACAAAATATTTGACATATATCCACTCTGTCCACTTTTACATGAGAAGACAAGTATGCAGTCTGGAAACATTAGACCTGGGTTTAAATACAATTCGAAATTTTTCAAATACCTAGACAAATTGCTCCAGCTTTCCTGGAGTGTTAAGTGGGTGGGGTTTGCAGTTGTGCAATTTTCTATTGGTTCCATCACGCCAGGCATGCTCAATCAAGCTTAGCTAAACTGATCTCAAATAGTGTTTGAACCCACGTCTGTTCTCCTAACTCAGACAGCTGGTGAAGACCTTCATCACGGCGTCCCTGGAGAAGAAGGGACAACAGAAGTGTTAGGAGAATCGGTGATAAATGACAACAGACTTCATGAAGGGTGTTTACATGAACAATCCAGTAGGCTTTATTTATCTGAAAATCAGAAGAACAAAAACGTAAAAAAATAACGAGGAAAGCAATAGTGGATAACACAGTGATTTCTTTCTCGTTCTATCTAGTATTTTAAATAATTTTTGGGTACCCACCACAGACATTTTACCCTTTCTTGATAACAATTACAGTATATCACCCGAAAGGTACTTTACAGCATTGTGATTGCGTTTTTTTGTTGTTGTTATAGGTGTGGCTCACGCATATTTAAATTACGTTTTGGCGGGAAAGCAGCACAGTGATGCCCCTCCCCCTTCCACACTCCAGGTATTGGAATGATGCATCACAACCAGAAGTTACCACAGCAACAGCAAAACAAGGTCACTCTTCCATCTTAATTCTCTCTCTTCCGCTCTTCCTGCATCCCCCTCATTCTTTCTTTCTCTCCATCAACCGCTCTCTCTCTCTCTCTCTATCCATGTGTTGCTAGGCAGACTTTCCTTGGCTGCCAGCCTCAACACCTACTGATGGAGCTGTGAAGCTGAACCAGTAAAGGGTTAAAAGAGGGCGGGATGGAGGGAGGAGACAGAGAGAGAGGAAGTACGAGGGGGTTGGTGGAAAAGACTGGTGACTCTCCTGCTTCTCTGACTTGCAGTGAGCTCACCCACTTCACATAAAGGCGTGCGCGCGCACACACACACACACACACACACACACACCTTTCCTCTATCCTTATTGGCTCTACGCTGGAGGCAACAGACTGCTATTTTAACAACCGGCTTCCTAAAACACACCACATAAATAAATGATAATTGACTGAAATGATGACACCCAAGTCTATTCTAGGAAACCCGAGATAAGGTATGTCTCAAAGGGCACCCTATTCCCTATGAAGTGCACTAACTTCGACCAGAGCCCTATGGGCCTTGGTCAAAAGTAGTGCACTTTATTAGGGAAGAGGGTGCCGTTTAGGACACAACAATAGTTCCCTGAGCTGTCATTTAAAAAGAGCAGATACAGGTTCAACCAGGGACTGGGGGAGAGCAGATACAGGTTCAACCAGGGACTGGGGGAGAGCAGATACAGGTTCAACCAGGGACTGGGGGAGAGCAGATACAGGTTCCACCAGGGACTGGGGGAGAGCAGATACAGGTTCAACCAGGGACTGGGGGAGAGCAGATACAGGTTCAACCAGGGACTGGGGGAGAGCAGATACAGGTTCAACCAGGGACTGGGGGAGAGCAGATACAGGTTCAACCAGGGACTGGGGGAGAGCAGATACAGGTTCCACCAGGGACTGGGGGAGAGCAGATACAGGTTCAACCAGGGACTGGGGGAGAGCAGATACAGGTTCAACCAGGGACTGGGGGAGAGCAGATACAGGTTCAACCCCAGGGACTGGGGGAGAGCAGATACAGGTTCAACCCCAGGGACTGGGGGAGAGCAGATACTGGTTCAACCCCAGGGACGGGGTGAGAGCAGATACAGGTTCAACCAGGGACTGGGGGAGAGCAGATACAGGTTCAACCAGGGACTGGGGGAGAGCAGATACAGGTTCAACCAGGGACTGGGGGAGAGCAGATACAGGTTCAACCAGGGACTGGGGGAGAGAAGATACAGGTTCAACCAGGGACTGGGGGAGAGCAGATACAGGTTCAACCAGGGACTGGGGGAGAGCAGATACAGGTTCAACCAGGGACTGGGGGAGAGCAGATACAGGTTCAACCAGGGACTGGGGGAGAGCGGATACAGGTTCAACCAGGGACTGGGGGAGAGAGGATACAGGTTCAACCAGGGACTGGGGGAGAGCGGCAGGTTCAACCAGGGACTGGGGGAGAGCAGATACAGGTTCAACCAGGGACTGGGGGAGAGCAGATACAGGTTCAACCAGGGACTGGGGAGAACTGGGAGAGCGAGACGGCCTATATATAGTATCAACAGAGTAAAACACATTAAAGGATTAGCTTGGTCTACAGTAGTCTGGGGGAGTGATGTCCTCAGCCTGGTCTACAGTAGTCTGGGAGTGACGTCCTCAGCTTGGTCTACAGTAGTCTGGGGTAGTGATGTCCTCAGTCTGGTCTACAGTAGTCTGGGGGAGTGATGTCCTCAGTCTGGTCTACAGTAGTCTGGGGGAGTAATGTCCTCAGTCTGGTCTACAGTAGTCTGGGGGAGTGATGTCCTCAGTCTGGTCTACAGTAGTCTGGGGGGAGTGACGTCCTCAGTCTGGTCTACAGTAGTCTGGGGGAGTGATAGTCTGGGGGAGTGATGTCCTCAGCCTGGTCTACAGTAGTCTGGGGGAGTGATAGTCTGGGGGAGTGATGTCCTCAGTCTGGTCTACAGTAGTCTGGGGGGAGTGATGTCCTCAGTCTGGTCTACAGTAGTCTGGGGGGAGTGACGTCCTCAGTCTGGTCTACAGTAGTCTGGGGGGAGTGACGTCCTCAGTCTGGTCTACAGTAGTCTGGGGGGAGTGACGTCCTCAGTCTGGTCTACAGTAGTCTGGGGGGAGTGACGTCCTCAGTCTGGTCTACAGTAGTCTGGGGGGAGTGACGTCCTCAGTCTGGTCTACAGTAGTCTGGGGGGAGTGACGTCCTCAGTCTGGTCTACAGTAGTCTGGGGAGTGACGTCCTCAGTCTGGTCTACAGTAGTCTGGGGAGTGACGTCCTCAGTCTGGTCTACAGTAGTCTGGGGGAGTGATGTCCTCAGTCTGGTCTACAGTAGTCTGGGGGAGTGATGTCCTCAGTCTGGTCTACAGTAGTCTGGGGGAGTAATGTCCTCAGTCTGGTCTACAGTAGTCTGGGGGAGTGATGTCCTCAGTCTGGTCTACAGTAGTCTGGGGGGAGTGACGTCCTCAGTCTGGTCTACAGTAGTCTGGGGGAGTGATAGTCTGGGGGAGTGATGTCCTCAGCCTGGTCTACAGTAGTCTGGGGGGAGTGACGTCCTCAGTCTGGTCTACAGTAGTCTGGGGGAGTGATAGTCTGGGGGAGTGATGTCCTCAGCCTGGTCTACAGTAGTCTGGGGGAGTGATGTCCTCAGTCTGGTCTACAGTAGTCTGGGGGGAGTGATGTCCTCAGTCTGGTCTACAGTAGTCTGGGGGGAGTGATGTCCTCAGTCTGGTCTACAGTAGTCTGGGGGGAGTGACGTCCTCAGTCTGGTCTACAGTAGTCTGGGGGGAGTGACGTCCTCAGTCTGGTCTACAGTAGTCTGGGGGGAGTGACGTCCTCAGTCTGGTCTACAGTAGTCTGGGGGGAGTGACGTCCTCAGTCTGGTCTACAGTAGTCTGGGGGGAGTGACGTCCTCAGTCTGGTCTACAGTAGTCTGGGGGGAGTGACGTCCTCAGTCTGGTCTACAGTAGTCTGGGGGGAGTGACGTCCTCAGTCTGGTCTACAGTAGTCTGGGGGGAGTGACGTCCTCAGCTTGGTCTACAGTAGTCTAGGGAGTGATGTCCTCAGTCTGGTCTACAGTAGTCTGGGGGAGTGATGTCCTCAGTCTGGTCTACAGTAGTCTGGGGGAGTGACGTCCTCAGTCTGGTCTACAGTAGTCTGGGGGAGTGATGTCCTCAGTCTGGTCTACAGTAGTCTGGGGGAGTGACGTCCTCAGTCTGGTCTACAGTAGACTGGGGAGTGACGTCCTCAGCCTGGTCTACAGTAGTCTGGGGGAGTGATGTCCTCAGTCTGGTCTACAGTAGTCTGGGGAGTGACATCCTCAGTCTGGTCTACAGTAGTCTGGGGAGTGACATCCTCAGTCTGGTCTACAGTAGTCTGGGGGAGTGATGGCCTCAGCCTGGTCTACATGTGGTCTGGGAGAGTGACGTTCTCAGTCTGGTCTACAGTAGTCTGGGGAGTGACGTTCTCAGTCTGGTCTACAGTAGTCTGGGGGAGTGACGTCCTCAGTCTGGTCTACAGTAGTCTGGGGGAGTGATGTCCTCAGTCTGGTCTACAGTAGTCTGGGGGAGTGACGTCCTCAGTCTGGTCTACAGTAGTCTGGGGAGTGATGTCCTCAGTCTGGTCTACAGTAGTCTGGGGGAGTGACATCCTCAGTCTGGTCTACAGTAGTCTGGGGGAGTCATGGCCTCAGTCTGGTCTACATGTGGTCTGGGAGAGTGATGTCCTCAGTCTGGTCTACAGTAGTCTGGGGAGTGACGTCCTCAGTCTGGTCTACAGTAGTCTGGGGAGTGACGTCCTCAGTCTGGTCTACAGTAGTCTGGGGAGTGACGTCCTCAGTCTGGTCTACAGTAGTCTGGGGGAGTGACGTCCTCAGTCTGGTCTACAGTAGTCTGGGGGAGTGACGTCCTCAGTCTGGTCTACAGTAGTCTGGGGAGTAATGATGTGACGAACACAGATCAACACCAAAGTTAGCGTGACGGACCATAGTGACTGTAGAGTGGCTGGAGTGGAGAGGGGAGGTACTTCTGTAGGAGTCAGGGTTAATAATTGTAAATAACCATTTTTCTTGGTTAAATAAAATAAATAATGCCTGTATGATGTGATTCAAAAGAGAAACGGCTCCATACTATAGTTAGGATGTTGATTAACCCTGGCTGTCAATGTAAATAAGAATGTGTTGTTAACGGACTCAACTTGGTTAAATGTTATGCTCTAAGGAAAACTATAATCATTTCAGAATTGAAATATTACTCAGGCCGCGTGATAAAACAATAGAGGGCCAAATAAATAATAAAATGTCTACGAAATGAAAATGCATTTACATTCGACTTCATTCATTCACTGATATGTACTTTGGATGGCGTCCATATTGAGCTTTGCCCTGCTTGCAAATATCTGGGCATCTGGATAGATGAAAAGTCATCTTTAAAAAAACACATACTGCTGAGTTAATTAAGAAGTTGAGAATAAAACATTTTTAAAAAGGGGCTTCTTCTATAGAAATAGGTCAAGCCTCACTAAATGGTAGAAATAATATCATTCAGTCAACGTTCCTTCCTGTCCTAGACTATGGCAACATCATTTATATGAACACAGCTGCCACTTCATTGCAGCCGTTAGATGCGGTTGATCATAAGTACTCACCACCGCATTCTCTACCAGAATGTTGGCGGGTCCTCTGTGACGTCATCACCACATTCTCTACCAGAATGTTGGCGGGCCCTCTGTGACGTCACCACCGCATTCTCTACCAGAATGTTGGCGGGCCCTCTGTCATGTCATCACCGCATTCTCTACCAGAATGTTGGCGGGCCCTCTGTGACGTCATCACCGCATTCTCTACCAGAATGTTGGTGGGCCCTCTGTGACGTCATCACCGCATTCTCTACCAGAATGTTGGCGGGCCCTCTGTGACGTCACCACCACATTCTCTACCAGAATGTTGGCGGGCCCTCTGTGACGTCATCACCGCATTCTCTACCAGAATGTTGGTGGGCCCTCTGTGACGTCATCACCGCATTCTCTACCAGAATGTTGGCGGGCCCTCTGTGACGTCACCACCGCATTCTCTACCAGAATGTTGGCGGGCCCTCTGTGATGTCATCACCGCATTCTCTACCAGAATGTTGGCGGGTCCTCTGTGACGTCATCACCACATTCTCTACCAGAATGTTGGCGGGCCCTCTGTGACGTCACCACCGCATTCTCAACCAGAATGTTGGCGGGCCCTCTGTCATGTCATCACCGCATTCTCTACCAGAATGTTGGTGGGTCCTCTGTGACGTCATCACCACATTCTCTACCAGAATGTTGGCGGGCCCTCTGTGACGTCACCACCGCATTCTCTACCAGAATGTTGGCGGGCCCTCTGTCATGTCATCACCGCATTCTCTACCAGAATGTTGGCGGGCCCTCTGTGACGTCATCATCGCATTCTCTACCAGAATGTTGGTGGGCCCTCTGTCATGTCATCACCGCATTCTCTACCAGAATGTTGGCGGGTCCTCTGTGACGTCATCACCGCATTCTCTACCAGAATGTTGGCGGGCCCTCTGTGACGTCACCACCGCATTCTCTGCCAGAATGTTGGCGGGCCCTCTGTGACGTCATCACCGCATTCTCTACCAGAATGTTGGCGGGTCCTCTGTGACGTCATCACCACATTCTCTACCAGAATGTTGGCGGGCCCTCTGTCATGTCATCACCGCATTCTCTACCAGAATGTTGGCGGGTCCTCTGTGACGTCATCACCGCATTCTCTACCAGAATGTTGGCGGGCCCTCTGTGATGTCATCACCGCATTCTCTACCAGAAAGTTGGTGGGCCCTCTGTGATGTCAAGTAGGTTGATACATTGCTATGTTTTCATTTATTAAACCCTTTTACAAATATCTCCACTGTGACATGACGACGACGTGAGGAGCTCTTTCTAGCCATGACGACGACGTGAGGAGCTCTTTCTAGCCATGACGACGACGTGAGGAGCTCTTTCTAGCCATGACGATGACGTGAGGAGCTCTTTCTAGCCATGACGATGACGTGAGGAGCTCTTTCTAGCCATGACGACGACGTGAGGAGCTCTTTCTAGCCATGACGACGACGTGAGGAGCTCTTTCTAGCCATGACGACGACGTGAGGAGCTCTTTCTAGCCATGACGACGACGTGAGGAGCTCTTTCTAGCCATGACGACGTGAGGAGCGTTTTGTAGCCTCGACGACGTGAGGAGCGTTTTGTAGCCTCGACGACGTGAGGAGCGTTTTGTAGCCATGACGACGTGAGGAGCGTTTTGTAGCCACGACGACGTGAGGAGTGTTTTGTAGCCTCGACGACGTGAGGAGCGTTTTGTAGCCATGACGACGTGAGGAGCGTTTTGTAGCCATGACGACGTGAGGAGCGTTTTGTAGCCATGACGACGTGAGGAGCGTTTTGTAGCCATGACGACGTGAGGAGCGTTTTGTAGCCACGACGAAAGATTTCAAAAGATGCATACCTCCTTTTACTAACTTTAAAGCATTTGTTTCAGTTTGTATCTTTCACTTTGCGTTGATTGGAACCGATTAGTGGTCATTTTGTGATAACTACACTGATTAAAATTTTGTAAAAATGTTATGTTTATTTAAACCTTCTTCGGGTTGAAACATTTTTTTTCTTCCTTCGAAACATTAACAATTCCAAATGTCATTTAAAACGTTTCCACCCATAGGGTCCTCTGGGTCGAGGTATGGGGTGGGGGAGGAGGGGGGTGAGACAGGCATAAAACGTTTCCACCCATAGGGTCCTCTGGGTCGAGGTATGGGGTGGGGGAGGAGGGGGGTGAGACAGGCATAAAACGTTTACACCCATAGGGCCCTCTGCTTGTCAGGGGTCGAGGTATGGGCTGGGGGAGGAGGGGGGGGGGTGAGACAGGCAGATCAGATGTAGACGCTGTTACTCTTCCATATGGGAATATTTCACATCACCATTGTGTTGTACAGAGATGAATGCAGGGGGAGACCCATTTGAGCTGATTTTATGACCCATTTTTAGAGGGAGAGAAATCCCACTAAAGTGAAAAACAAGGGAGAGAAATCCCTGACTCAGTCACAGCTGGGCAGAACAAGCCATGCCTTTGGGGCTGAGGATTGGGGGGGGCTCAGATTGCATGTGTTTAATCCTCCCAGAACTTCAGAGAGAGGGAATCCAAGACAGAAATCACCACAACAATCCCCCAAAAGCCAACTTGCAGGGCGGTCAATCAGAGGTTATCACTGATAATAACATGAATACTACACAACAACAACAAAAACGACATATTAGCAAGTTTTCAAAAACTGGAAGCCTGGAGCAGGGAAGGGTGGGTGAGAACAAACCAATAGCTGGCCACCTTGACTATTTACATTGACCCCCTTCTTTTGTTTTTACACTGCTCGCTGTTTATCATCTACGCAGTCACTTTTCAAATTACCTCGACTAACCTGTACCCCCAGGTACCTCGACTAACCTGTACCCCAGGTACCTCGACTAACCTGTACCCCAGGTACCTCGACTAACCTGTACCCCAGCACAATGACTCGGTACCGGTACCCCCTGTATATAGTCTTGTTGTCGTTGTCGTTGTTATTATTATTATTATTATTGTCATTTTCTTGTGTCACTTTCTGATTACATTTTTTGGATTACTTTAGATTATTTATTCAATATTTAGCAAACTATTTCTTGAACTGCATTGTTGGTTAATTAAAGGCTTGTAAGTAAGTCATTTCACAGTAAGGTCTACACCTGACAAATAACATTTGATTTGGAGAGGGCGGGGTGGGTGAGCTGCCATTTGCATGGCTCTGTATGGTGAGCTCCGTAAGGGTTAGGGCTTTGGGCTGTGTTCAAAATGGCACCCTATTCCCTATATAGTGCACTACTTTTGACCAGGGCCCATAAGCCAGGCCCATGAGGTTACTGGTCTAAAGTAGTGCACGATGTAGAGAATAGACTTCCGTTTGGGACACCTCCTAGAGGGGATTAGGCAACATATGGTGGAACCAAACAGCGGGGTGTTTAGAAGTAAATAAAAACATGTTTTCATTCAGGGACCAGTGTGTGTGTGTGTGTGTGTGTGTGTGTGTGTGTGTGTGTGTGTGTGTGTGTGTACTTAGTTCAGTTGGCACTCTGCCATTTGTCGATGGACCACTGCTGCTCTCAAAGATATAAATCTGTGCGTGTCTCTGAGATTGTCATTATTCCTTAAAAAGGGCGACTGCACTTCCTTATTTCGGCGGCCTCATTTTGAAGATGGGCTAAAACTGCTTCTCCAATAGAAATCTCAGATCACTCTTGTAGGCGATGTCATGGCGACGTTGGCCAGCTAAGCGTACGCGTAGAAACACGTCGTCGTGACTATCGGTTGTCTGGCGCCAAACTGCAGCTCTGGGTTTAGAAACTGAATGAACATTAAGAAATGCTTAGCAGCAGCAGCAGCAGCAGCAGCAAGGCCCCCCCCCCCACCCCCCCACCCCCATCGATGCCACAATGAACCAACTTCTCTGTTTTTAAACGGCTTAAGGGGCAGTTGACCTTTAACCTTGTCCATGAGGTTTGTGTCAACTAAAGAACGTGCCAACTGAAATCTCACACAGACACACACACACACACACACACACTAGAACATAGAACCCAGGGCTCTAAAGTGCGACCAATGTGGTCGCATCAAAATATTTTGCTGTGCGACCATTAGTTTTATTTTTGGAGCCCTGTGAGCCAAAACAAATCTAGTACTGATAAAGCGTCGTTGTACCGTTGTTTCCCCGGTGTCCTGGAGAAAGTAGTGAGTGCAGATTCAATAGCGCCATTGGTTGGACCATTACTACAGCGGTTTCCTTCCCTTAGTACAGGCTCACCATTACTAGAGCGGTTTCCTTCCCTTAGTACAGGCTCACCATTACTACAACGACTTCCTTCCCTTAGTACAGGCTCACCATTACTACAACGACCTCCTTCCCTTAGTACAGGCTCACCATTACTACAACGACTTCCTTCCCTTAGTACAGGCTCACCATTACTACAACAACTTCCTTCTATAGATCTGACCCATAGCACAGGCTCACCATTACTACAGCGACTTCCTTCCCTTAGTACAGGCTCACCATTACTACAGAGACTTCCTCCCTTAGTACAGGCTCACCATTAATACAGCGACTTCCTTCCCTTAGTACAGGCTCACCATTACTACAACGACCTCCTCCCTTAGTACAGGCTCACCATTAATACAGTGACTTCCTTCCCTTAGCACAGGCTCACCATTACTAGAGCGACTTCCTTCCCTTAGTACAGGCTCACCATTAATACAGCGACTTCCTTCCCTTAGTACAGGCTCACCATTACTACAGAGACTTCCTCCCTTAGTACAGGCTCACCATTACTACAGAGACTTCCTCCCTTAGTACAGGCTCACCATTACTACAGAGACTTCCTCCCTTAGTACAGGCTCACCATTACTACAGAGACTTCCTCCCTTAGTACAGGCTCACCATTAATACAGCGACTTCCTTCCCTTAGTACAGGCTCACCATTACTACAACGACCTCCTCCCTTAGTACAGGCTCACCATTAATACAGCGACTTCCTTCCCTTAGTACAGGCTCACCATTACTACAGAGACTTCCTCCCTTAGTACAGGCTCACCATTAATACAGCGACTTCCTTCCCTTAGTACAGGCTCACCATTACTACAACGACCTCCTCCCTTAGTACAGGCTCACCATTAATACAGCGACTTCCTTCCCTTAGTACAGGCTCACCATTACTACAACGACCTCCTCCCTTAGTACAGGCTCACCATTACTAGAACGGCTTCCTTCCCTTAGCACAGGCTCACCATTAATACAGCGACTTCCTTCCCTTAGCACAGGCTCACCATTACTAGAGCGACTTCCTTCCCTTAGTACAGGCTCACCATTACTACAACAACTTCCTTCTATAGATCTGACCCATAGCACATTTTTTTCTTCCAATAGCGGATCAGCCAGGAACCAGATTTGACATTCATAAACATTGCCGTGGGCCGTTCTAAAACGACTTGTTATTTTGATGTTAACAAACTGGTAACTTTAACCACTATATTCACACGTCTGGAAGCAGAGAAGGAAAGGACAGGGGGAATCTCCTTCAGGAAGTCGACGATCACACGAATGAATGAACCACAGATCTCTTGCACGACATCGTCACAAACCTGACTTTTTTTTTTTTTTTACAGTGTTACAATGTTCAATGTAATGCATCTCAATAGGAAAAATAGTGATTTTACACAATGTAGAAACCTAATATCTATGACAGCTTTTATAAATCAACTAAAAAATGTCTTCAGTGTTACATTTCAGTTTCTCGGGCATACCATGTGCTTCAAAAGCAGCTAGAATTCATATGGGCCCCAATACAGGCTGTATATCAGTCAATTTATACAATCTTAACCTCATGTGGTGCTCCTAACTTATTTTTATTTATTTTTTTTAACTTAGGAGCACCACTTGCTATAAATTAGAGGCCTGGGTGCACCTTAGGTACGGAGCGTTGACTGAAATCACACCAACAGACAGTGTGATCAGACAGAGGAATAAAGGGACACTGAACGTTAAGTTGCTCTTCTACCTGTGAAGTAAGACACTAATAAACAAAATGTGATTATTACAGTTATATACTTTGTTATTTTTTTTTTTTTTTTTTTTTTTTTTTTTTTTTTTTTACCTTTATTTAGCCAGGCAAGTCAGTTAAGAACAAATTCTTATATATACACACATACCAATGTTGTGAAGTTACAACCCCCCCCCCCATTGATCCAAACCTAGCCCATAGGGCACAGGGTGGTGGCAGTCAAGGCCCTGGGTTCCACAAATAACACCAGATAAGGTTAAGTTGGTTAGACTCATTAGGTTGAGTTGGTTAGACTCATTAGGTTGAGTTGGTTAGACTCATTAGGTTGAGTTGGTTAGACTCATTAGGTTGAGTTGGTTAGACTCATTAGGTTGAGTTGGTTAGACTCATTAGGTTGAGTTGGTTAGACTCATTAGGTTGAGTTGGTTAGACTCATTAGGTTGAGTTGGTTAGACTCATTAGGTTGAGTTGGTTAGACTCATTAGGTTGAGTTGGTTAGACTCATTAGGTTGAGTTGGTTAGACTCATTAGGTTGAGTTGGTTAGACTCATTAGGTTGAGTTGGTCAGACTCATTAGGTTGAGTTGGTCAGACTCATTAGGTTGAGTTGGTCAGACTCATTAGGTTGAGTTGGTCAGACTCATTAGGTTGAGTTGGTCAGACTCATTAGGTTGAGTTGGTCAGACTCATTAGGTTGAGTTGGTCAGACTCATTAGGTTGAGTTGGTCAGACTCATTAGGTTGAGTTGGTCAGACTCATTAGGTTGAGTTGGTCAGACTCATTAGGTTACGTTGGTCAGACTCATTGGGTTACGTTGGTCAGACTCATTAGGTTACGTTGGTCAGACTCATTAGGTTACGTTGGTCAGACTCATTAGGTTACGTTGGTCAGACTCATTAGGTAACGTTGGTCAGACTCATTAGGTTACGTTGGTCAGACTCATTAGGTTACGTTGGTCAGACTCATTAGGTTACGTTGGTCAGACTCATTAGGTTACGTTGGTCAGACTCATTAGGTTACGTTGGTCAGACTCATTAGGTTACGTTGGTCAGACTCATTAGGTTACGTTGGTCAGACTCATTAGGTTACGTTGGTTAGACTCATTAGGTTAAGTTAGACTCATTAGGTTACGTTGGTCAGACTCATTAGGTTACGTTGGTCAGACTCATTAGGTTACGTTGGTCAGACTCATTAGGTTACGTTGGTTAGACTCATTAGGTTACGTTGGTTAGACTCATTAGGTTACGTTGGTTAGACTCATTAGGTTACGTTGGTTAGACTCATTAGGTTACGTTGGTTAGACTCATTAGGTTAAGTTAGACTCATTAGGTTACGTTGGTTAGACTCATTAGGTTAAGTTAGACTCATTAGGTTACGTTGGTTAGACTCATTAGGTTACGTTGGTTAGACTCATTAGGTTACGTTGGTTAGACTCATTAGGTTACGTTGGTCAGACTAACTGGATCCACAAAAGGGTTAATGTCCTGTAGTTTGAAACAATCCTCTTACCTGGCAAATGGAATGTAAGAGATGCTGTACCTGAAAGAGAAAACAAGAAAAACAGACTGAGTATAAACACCATACAGGTGAACCATCCAAGTATAGTACATTATCAGGTAGCGTAATATTATACAGGTACATTATCAGGTAACCTATATCATAATATACAGGTATAGTATCAGGTAGCCTATATTATAACATACAGGTATACTATCAGGTAACCTATATTATAATATATTATAATATACAGGTATACTATATTATACAGGTATACTATCAGGTAACCTATATTATAATATACAGGTATAGTATCAGGTAGCCTATATTATAACATACAGGTATACTATCAGGTAACCTATATTATAATATACAGGTATAATATATTATAATATACAGGTATACTATTTATACAGGTATACTTTCAGGTAACCTATATTATAATATACAGGTATAATATATTATAATATACAGGTATACTATATTATACAGGTATACTATCAGGTAACCTATATTATAATATACAGGTATAGTATCAGGTAACCTATATTATAATATACAGGTATAGTATCAGGTAACCTATATTATAGGCCTAGGCTCATGGAGTGCAAGTGAGGATACCCGAGGTAGGATAACAAAGACTTAACAACGTGCTGCTGCTCCCGAGACCAGCAAGTCAATCTGGAGACCGATTGAGTTAGTCTGTAATAATCCATGTTAACGTCATCGCTACATTTATCCAGAAGTGTGATCAGTATTATACAGATTATGTTGTGAAGCATGACGAGAGGAATTTAAAAATCGGCATGAAAATGTTAGAAAATTAATCTTCCATAAATGGGAGTCTTTCCTGTGACATAGATAAAATAGGTGGAGTCAATGTAAATATTATATCCATATAAACTCAGCAAAAACAAAAAGAAATGTCCTCTCAATGTCAACTGCGTTTATTTTCAGCAAACTTAACACGTGTAAATATTTATATGAACATAACAAGATTCAACAACTGAGACATAAACTGAACAAGTTCCACAGACGTGTGACTAACAGTGTTTAAACGATGTAAGCTGTTAGTGTCTTAACGACCGTTCCACAGGTGCATGTTCATTAATTGTTTATGGTTCATTGAACAAGCATGGGAAACCGTGTTTAAACGAAGATCTGTGAAGTTATTTTGATTTTTTGTCCCTGAACAAAGGGGGGGTCAAAATCAAAAGTAACAGTCAGTATCTGGTGTGGCCACCAGCTGCATTAAGTACTGCAGTGCATCTCCTCGTCATGGACTGCACCAGATTTGACAGTTCTTGCTGTGAGATGTTACCCCACTCTTCCACCAAGGCACCTGCAAGTTCCCGGACATTTCTGGGGGGGAATGGCCCTAGCCCTCACCCTCCGACCCAACAGGTCCCAGACGTGCTCAATGGGATTGAGATCCGGGCTCTTTGCTGGCCATGGCAGAACACTGACATTCCTGTCTGCAGGAAATCACGTACAGAACGAACAGTATGGCTGGTGGCATTGTCATGCTGGAGGGTCATGTCAGGATGAGCCTGCAGGAAGGGTACCACATGAGGGAGGAGGATGTCTTCCCTGTAACGCACAGTGATGAGATTGCCTGCAATGACAACAAGCTCAGTCCGATGATGCTGTGACACACCGCCCCAGATCATGACGGACTCTCCACCTCCAAATCGATCCCGCTCCAGAGTACAGGCCTCGGTGTAACGCTTATTCCATCGACCATAAACGCAAATCCGATCATCACCCCTGGTGAGACAAAACCGCGTCTCGTCAGTGAAGAGCACTTGCCGCCAGTCCTGTCTGGTCCAGCGACGGTGGGTCTGTGCCCATAAGCGACGTTGTTGCCAGTGATGTCTGGTGAGGACCTGCCTTACAACAGGCCTACAAGCCCTCAGTCCAGCCTCTCTCAGCCTATTGCGGACAGTCTGAGCACTGAGAGCTGAGAGACTATACAACACAGCGAGTGTCTGTCCAGCTGACAGACTATACAACACAGCGAGTGTCTGTCCAGCTGACAGACTATACAACACAGCGAGTGTCTGTCCAGCTGAGAGAGACTATACAACACAGCGAGTGTCTGTCCAGCTGAGAGACTATACAACACAGCGAGTGTCTGTCCAGCTGACAGACTATACAACACAGCGAGTGTCTGTCCAGCTGACAGACTATACAACACAGCGAGTGTCTGTCCAGCTGACAGACTATACAACACAGTGAGTGTCCAGCTGACAGACATACACAACACAGTGAGTGTCCAGCTGACAGACTATACAACACAGTGAGTGTCCAGCTGACAGACATACACAACACAGTGAGTGTCCAGCTGACAGACTATACAACACAGTGAGTGTCCAGCTGACAGACATACACAACACAGTGAGTGTCCAGCTGAGAGACTATACAACGACATCCTAATCAGAGTAGTATTGAGAAGACCATACATCTAATGAAGTATAAGAGCTCTGTCCATCTATCCCCATCTCCTCCTGATAAGAATATCACAGCATATACTATAATAACAGTGTTTCATCTATAAAAAATGATTTTGGTCTGTAAACAAAACAAAACATTCTTACGATGGCCAAATTGAACATAAAATCGTCGATGAAACTGTAGGATGTAGGCGGAGTTAGAGAAATAAGATAGTAACAGCTGGTCTTCTACTTTGTAGTGGCTGAGCTCAACTCAAAAAAGGATAACAGTCAATGATCCAGGGCAGCCAGGTGGTATCCAGGGCAGCCAGGTGGCATCCAGGGCAGTCAGGTGGCATCCAGGGCAGTCAGGTGGCATCCAGGGCAGTCAGGTGGCATCCAGGGCAGTCAGGTGGCATCCAGGGCAGTCAGGTGGCATCCAGGGCAGTCAGGTGGCATCCAGGGCAGTCAGGTGGCATCCAGGGCAGTCAGGTGGCATCCAGGGCAGTCAGGTGGCATCCAGGGCAGTCAGGTGGCATCCAGGGCAGTCAGGTGGTATCCAGGGCAGTCAGGTGGTATCCAGGGCAGTCAGGTGGTATCCAGGGCAGTCAGGTGGTATCCAGGGCAGTCAGGTGGTATCCAGGGCAGTCAGGTGGTATCCAGGGCAGTCAGGTGGTATCCAGGGCAGTCAGGTGGTATCCAGGGCAGTCAGGTGGTAAAGGACTAATAGAATACAGGTGTGTGGGGATGTTATGACATCATGCAAATGTACTAAGGCATTTGGCCGTAAACACCCCCCCCCCCCCCCCCCAAACAAAAGAGCCATGCCTTGTGGCATATATAGTAATACGAGCAACAACAACAAAAAATATACATCGCCATTCGTAACGTCCGATTGAAACGACATACACGGATTGAATCTAGGCCTAAATTGCACTGTAAGTGGAGTGTTTACCTACCATGTCATAGCCAAGAACTGTAGAATGTAAGTGGAGTGTTTACCTACCATGTCATAGCCAAGAACTGTAGAATGCAGAAGATGATGGCCAACCCCTTCTTTCCCCACTACAGAGAACAGAGAGAACTGTGTTGTAAATTTGTTATAGCGCATTAGGCCAGTGTGTCGTCCCCCCCCCCCCCCCCCAACTCAGTCCTGGGGTTCCCCAAGGAGTGCACATTTTGGGGGGGGGGGGTAGTAGTACTACACAGATGATTTAAATAAATCAATTCATCGTCGAGCTTTAATTTACAAGCATTTCGCTACACTACGCTACACTGCATTAACATCTGTTAACCACGTGTATGTGACAAATACAATTTGATTTGGATCAGCTGTGTAGTGCTACGGCAACAACAAATAATATATATATATATATATAAACACATTTCTGCCCCCCAGTGGGGACCCCTAAAAATGAGTTTGGGGAAACGCTGCCATAAGGTCACGATGTAGGCTACTGTTTCAGAGGCTTTCAGATACTTACCCAGAAAACTGCACAAAGAGTCAAAATGAGACAGAGCTGGAGGCAGAAAGAGGAAAAAATAAATTAAAACAACTTTAAAAAAATATTGATTAAATTAATGAATTATCTGATTAATCTTCTGTGGAGGGATTTACTTCAGATTACCACTCAGCTTTGTGCCTTAAAGGCAGATTAACTTTAAAAGATTGAAATCCGCTTTAGTGAAAACGCCGCCCCCAAAAAAAGATGCAATGTAATATTTAACAGACACATTGTTGTTGTGTCATTTAAAATAATATTTATCAATTCATTTTTGACAAATACAGACTAACTTAAGAAATGCCTAGCGCTTAGCAACATCGATCCAGCCACATCCCTCAGTTATGGGACTACTTGCAATGATTGTGATACGTGTGGTTGTTTAACTTACATTAGTTGACTAGGACGTTAGAGTACAGTAGGTAGTTACCAGCATAACACAGGTGGCTATCAGTCTGGTGGGCTCAAACATTCTCCTGGTTGTTTAATTTACATTAGTTGACTAGGACGTTAGAGTACAGTAGGTAGTTACCAGCATAACACAGGTGGCTATCAGTCTGGTGGGCTCAAACATTCTCCTGGTTGTTTAATTTACATTAGTTGACTAGGACGTTAGAGTACAGTAGGTAGTTACCAGCATAACACAGGTGGCTATCAGTCTGGTGGGCTCAAACATTCTCCTGGTTGTTTAATTTACATTAGTTGACTAGGACGTTAGAGTACAGTAGGTAGTTACCAGCATAACACAGGTGGCTATCAGTCTGGTGGGCTCAAACATTCTCCTGGTTGTTTAATTTACATTAGTTGACTAGGACGTTAGAGTACGGTAGGTAGTTACCAGCATAACACAGGTGGCTATCAGTCTGGTGGGCTCAAACATTCTCCTGGTTGTTTAATTTACATTAGTTGACTAGGACGTTAGAGTACAGTAGGTAGTTACCAGCATAACACAGGTGGCTATCAGTCTGGTGGGCTCAAACATTCTCCTGGTTGTTTAATTTACATTAGTTGACTAGGACGTTAGAGTACAGTAGGTAGTTACCAGCATAACACAGGTGGCTATCAGTCTGGTGGGCTCAAACATTCTCCTCAGCTGCTTCAGAGGTCCCATCAGGAAACAGGTGCTGTAGACACACGAAGGGAAAACACACCGAGTTTTAAAAAAATAATTTTTTATCGTAGAAATAATGTCACATGGATTTGAATATCTATGATTTATAAAAGTTGTAAAAACGACTACGTACTGATCAAAAGAGCCTGGGGAAATTAAAAAAAACATTTTGTTGTTGCAGATATTAAAATTGATATGAGAGACCTTGACAAAGATAAAATAGACCAGCACAAATAACACCTTCTCATTTCAAATGAGGGTTTCTGTGGCTGGCATTATATAATAAGCCATGTATACTGGAAAAAAATATATCTAAAAAACACGCAAACATGCAACCACAAATGATACCGAGTTACAGCTCATAGGAGGAAATTAGTCAATTTAAATACATTAATTAGGCCCTAATCTATGGATTTCACATGACTAGGTAGGGGAGTAGACATGGTTGGCCCAGCCACTGGGGAGCCAGCCACAGCCACTGGGGAGCCAGGCCCAGCCACTTAGAATGAGTTTTTCCCCACAAAAATACTCCTCAGTTTCATCAGCTGTCTGGGTGGCTGGTCTCAGACGATCCCGCAGGTAAAGAAGCCGTTGGTGGAGAATGGGCAGTCTCTGTACTGGGATCAGTTTATACACTGGCCACCGTCACACTCTCTTTTCGAGGTCAGGAGACTAACGTCTATCTCATAATGCTACATCATCACTAACAGATACACAACGTATATATATATACACGGTTTGTTTGTTTGTTTGTTTGTTTGTTTGTTTGTTTGTTTGTTTGTTTGTTTGTTTGTTTGTTTGTGTGTGTGTGTGAGTGAGTGAGTGAGAGAGAGAGAGACATTCCAGGGTCGTTTAATTAAGTTTCAGGAAAATACGAATCACAGACGCATTTTGTTCTTATGATTAACTTGATCAAAATGTATTAATTTTCTAATAAAGTTCAACACATTTTTTGAATTACGTTTTAATGTCTGGATTCCGTGATTCTGTCTGCAACACAGGTCTTACCAGAGCCCTGCTGGTAGGCCTAGGATATTTATATACCCTCACACAGTACCAGTCAACAGTTGACACCTAAACCTACTCATTCAGGGGTTTTTCTTTATTTTTACTATTTTCTACATTGTAGAATAATATCGAACATCAAAACTATGAAATAACACATATGGAATCATGTAGTAACCAAAATAATGTTAAACAAAATCTAAATATTTGTTAGATTATGTTGAAGTCAGAAGTTGACACACACTGAGGTTGGAGTCATTAAAACTCTTTTTTTCTTCCACTCCACAAATGTCTTGTCAACAAACTATAGTTTTGGCAAGTCGGTTAGGACATCTACGCTGTGCATGACACAAGTCATTTTTCCTTGAAAATAAAAAGAGAGCCGCACACTCTAGGAGCTCAGATGCAAAAATTGAATTTCTAACATTTCGACAGCCAAGCTGTCTTCATCAGGGTATAAGGGTACAATAAATTGTTTCACTTATAATTCACTGTATCACAATTCCAGTGGGTCAAAAGTTTACATACACTACATTGACTGTGCCTTTAAAAAACTTGGAAAATTCCAGAAAATTATGTCATGGATTTAGAAGCTTCTGATAGGCTAATTGACACCATTTGAGTCAATTGGAGGTGTACCTATGGATGTATTTCAAGGCCTACCTTCAAACTCTGTGCCTCTTTGCTTGACATCATGGGATAATCAAAAGAAATCAGCTAAGACCAGAGAAAATAAATTGTAGACCTCCACAAGTCTGGTTCATCCTTGGGAGCACTTTCAAAATGCCTGAAGGTACCACGTTCATCTGTACAAACAATAGTACGCAAGTATAAACACCATGGGACCACGCAGCTGTCATAATGCTCAGGAATTAGACACATTCTGTCTCCTAGAGATGAACGTACTTTTGTGCGAAAAGTGCAAATCAATCCCAGAACAACAGCAAAGGACCTTGTGAAGATGCTGGTGGAAACAGGTACAAAAGTATCTATATCCACAGTAAAACAAGTCCTATATCGACATAACCTGAAAGGCTGCTCAGCAAGGAAGAAGCCACTGCTCCAAAACTGCCATAGAAAAGCCAGACTGTGGTTTGAAACTGCACATGGGGACAAAGATTGTACTTTTTAGAGAAATGTCCTCTGGTCTGATGAAACAAAAATAGAACTGTTTAGCCATAATGACCATCGTTATGTTTGGAGGATAAAGAGGGAGGCTTGCAAGCCGAAGAACACCATCCCAACAGGGAAGCACAGGAGTGGCAGCATCATGTTGTGGGGGTGCTTTGCTGTAGGAGGGACTGGTGCACTTCATAAAATAGATTGCATCATGAGGAAAGAAAATTATGTGGATATATTGAAGCAACATCTCAAGACAGGAAGTTAAAACTTGGTCACAAATGGGTCTTCCAAATGGACAATGACCCCAATACATCCAAAGTTGTGGCAAAATGGCTTAAGGACAACAAAGTCAAGGTATTGGATTGGCCATCATAAAGCCCTGACCTCAATCCCATAGATAATGTGTGGGCAGAATTGAAAAAGCGTGTGCGAGCAAGGAGGCCTACAAACCTGACTCAGTTACACCAGCTCTGTCAGGAGGAATGGGCCAAAATTCACCCAACTTATTGTGGGAAGCTTGTGGAAGGTTACCTGAAACATTTGACCCAAGTTAATCAATTTAAAAAGGCAATACTACCAAATACTAATTGAGTGCATGGAAATGTCTGACCCACTGGGAATGTGACAAAATAAATAAATTGTTCTCTACTATTATTCTGATATTTAAATTACTTAAATAAAGTGGTGATCCTAACTGACCAAAGACAGGGAATTTTTACTAGGATTAAACATCAGGAATTGTGAAAAACTGAGTATAAATGTATTCAGCTAAGGTTTATGTAAACTTCTGATTTCAACTGTATACGTGTCATGACGTTGCCCTCTTTGGGTACAGCGAGCACCCTCCCCCTCTCTCTGCACCATCTCCCTCTCTCTCTTCCCCCGACACCAGGCTCTGTTAGGCAGGTCATAAATTCCTGGAGGAGATTCTTCCTCATGGCCAGACAGTATAGAGAGAGAGAGTGAGTTTTCATAGAGGAAGGAACCTCACAGAACTTGAGAACTGAAAAATATTAATGTTCTGGAGAAAGTATACACGGTCGGTGAAGTAGCCAGCTAAGAACTGGTCCGTTTGGTACAATTTGGTGAAACTCATGAGACATAATACAGCCACATTACCATAACCCGGTTTATACAAGAGTCTCAGTTTTGAGGCTTGCATCTAATTGTTGTATAAAATTAATGAGTAAAGATGAAACTATGCAAAAAATATTTAATGTGATTTTAAACTGTTTAATGAAGGAAACTCCAATTCCCTTTGGAGTTGAATTAAATCATAGGCCCACCCCATGAGCACAGACATTGATCTGGCGTCGTGGGACAGCCCCTTTCTGCTCTTCCAAATATTCCCACCGTGGGAATTTATCTTCAGACCATGCTTCTCTCAATTATGAGCGGGCTAAGGTTAAAGTAGAGACCAAGCTTACCTCAATTACGAGAGGGCTAAGGTTTGAGCCCATTGCTGAATTCTTAACCATACCACGTGGTTCAACTCTGAGATTATCGAACCGACAGAATAAGAACAAGTCTTTGATATTAATTACTTGTCTGCAGCTAGGAATTCGGTATCATTGAACGCGAAGACCGACAACCGCCGAAACACCTATTCTATAACAACATCGCTGAATGTTACTCTGAACTATCTATTCTAACCACGGCAGAGAGAGAGAGAGAGAGAGAGAGAGAGGGCGGACAAACTCTCCAACAGAAACAAACTTTCCAACAGAGATCACGACGACAAACTGAGCGTAAATATATATATATTGATTGCAATTATTCCCGAATGACTGAGCATTCATGTGCAAAGGATTAGCATTTCAATTGTTATAATTATCAACTTTGTCGTGTCTCATCTCAGTCGACCCACACTTCCCTTTTGTCCACCAAGCCGCCATGCCGGTTTTGCCCCACTAGGGCACATTCCCCTATCATTTCTTGTAACCATATTTACTTGTTTGTTTGTGTGCATTTCTGTGATTGATTATTTAGTTAGTAATTAAATGATTTAAGACAATTGATGTATGGATGACTCATAGTGAAGACTGAGTTCGTGCAGATAACCAACAATTTACGCCGTTTGGAATGAGACTAACGTGAGGCAAAATAATAATTCATTAATTAGAAGACTAATTGATCAGATATTAAAATATCTGAAAGTTATATTAGGAAAATTATAACTTTGTAATCTGAATATTTTCCTTGGTGGCCCGACTTCCTAGTTAATTACAGTTGCATGATTAAGTTTGTTTAAATCACATAATAATAATTACAGAGAATTTATTTGAAAAATAGGTCTTCAGTTTAATGATGCCAAAGACAGGACACATGTATTTGTATAATGGTTTTATAGGGACCGGCTGGTGGGCCTTGGTATAGATTATGCAACATGAAACGCATGGTTACTTATACACCTGCCTACCTGAATATACGACCTCAAATTAAAATATGACGGTCTGAGCACTTCAAGTTACTGTGTGGACAAAAGCCCTTGTCTGCATTACAAATGGAACACTATTCCCTACGTAGTGTACAATAGGCCCTAGTCAAAAGTAGTGCACTACATAGGGAATAAGGTGCCATTTGGGGGAAAAGGCCCAGTGTAAACATGACACTACTGTTTGTGGTTCAGAACAGTAACCAGGAGTTAGGACACACTGAACCAGTTTCTTTCTTTCGCTGTGGGAACACAGGACGACACAAAGAGATGTCACAGTTCACCGTCCGGTAGGAAAATGATAGCGTGTCAAAAGACAGCCACACAAGGTTGTGACGACGCGACACCTGTCTGTGATAACCAATCAAATTCATTTCAGCAAGTAGAAACACACTGGCATGGAAACACTCCCAAATAAGGAGAGAAAAAAAATAAAGAGAGAGAGGAGGAACCAGGCAAGAAGTGTTGGTCCCATGTTTCATGAGTTGAATCACAAAAAGCTTATTTCTCTCAACTTTTGAACACAAATATGTTTACATCCCTGTTTTGTGAGCATTTCTCCTTTGCCAAGACAATCCATCCACCTGACAAGTGTGGCATATCAATAAGCTGATTAACCAGCATGATCATTACACAGGTGCACCTTGTGCTGGGGACAAGAAAAAAGGCACTCTAAAATGTGCAGTTTGGTCACAACAACACAATGCCACAGATGTCTCAAGTTGAGGGAGCATGCAATTGGCATGCTGACTGCAGGAATATCCTGACGAATATTTCTGTCTGTAATTGAGTTTTTCCTCACAAAAGGGCTCTTTCTGATTGGCTAGGCCTGGCTCCCCAGTGGGTGTGCCTGGCTGCCAAGTGGGTGGTCCCCATGGCTACACCCCTGCCAGTCATGTAAAATCCATAGATTAGGGCCTAAAACTTAAAGAGAGAGGGTACCTCATGATAAAATGTAGACCACACGATCTACCAATCAATCTCCTTTATGCTGAGTGCCAAGCAAGGCATTGGGTCCCATTTTTAGAGTCATATATATATATATATATATATACACATACTCGAATCTTGGAGAGAGTCACGTGTAATGCATTTATCTGACAGCTCAAGCCGCTCTTGATTCTTAGATGGAGAACTAAACCCTCTTGATTCCTAGATAGAGAACTAAACCCAACAGACCTGTTCCATCATCAGGAATTCAATCAAAAGACATTACTGAACTGTGCAAAAACGTCCTGAACCATAGAAACCCTATACCACAATGAATCATAGACAGCTGTACATTGTGTCCAAAGCAACTTACTTACAGTACAGTGAGTGCATGGGGACAAAAAAAATGGTGTGTGTGTGATCCCTGTGGGAAATGAACCTATGACCTTGGTGCTTGTTAGTGTCTTACCTGCTGAACCACACAGGACTACTACACCAAGCTCAATGGGGAACCCGTCCACCGTGCTTCTGTTCTATCTCAACATTTAAAACAACTACTGCATAGTATGACAGACAAACCAAGTGGTCTTACTGACACCTGAAACATAGAAATAGAACCGCTGGGAACAGGGAAAGAATTCTGAATCTAGAACAGAAGTCTAATTCTAGAACAGGGACAGAATTCTAATTCTAGAACAGGGACAGAATTATAATTCTAGAACAGGGACAGAAGTCTAATTCTAGAACAGGGACAGAAGTCTAATTCTAGAACAGGGAAAGAATTCTAATTCTAAATTCCGTGACTTGGAACAGCCCTCGACAATGAACTGAAATGAGACTTTGGCAGCTACTTTACGGACTGCTACTGAGCACACTCCAAGCTGAGCGACGGGGACAGGAGATCAATAATTGATAGGTCATTTGTAAAGTGTGGACAAAAAAAAGGTCAGGCTCCCCATCAATCACGTTAGCGGAGTAGTATTTACCATTCACATCGACACACAGGTGTTAGAAAACACCAACAACTCCATGTGTCTGTAAATGGATAGGAGGGAACTTACAGTGAAATAACCTCACAATAAATTAGAATTGAAGTGTAATGTAATTTTAAAAATGTAAAAAGTATGAAATAAGTATGCATTTAGTATAGCTTAATTCCTGAATTTCTTGTACTGGAAATAGCTTTGTCGCTAGCTCTGGTAGTAACAACGGTATTGGTAGCAGACCATGAACAAAATGAGTGACTAGACTCACCTGGAGAGTGCAGCAAGGTTACCTAGTGTGTAGAACACAGCAAACAGCTTGGTGCCGTTGGGTAAGAACAGCAGTGCAGTGCCCTTGTTAAAACACACAAAAATGAAATTATTACTACGTCCATCTAGGCATCATCCTACCATCAGTTTGTATGAGCAGTCTGATCAGCTATAAAACTCCTGGAAGACAAGAGGAGAGGTACGCTAGATCAATGTTACCTGGAATTAGGCTATTGGGTAAATAAATATCAGGGAAGTCTAATCATTTAAAATTATAATATTTGTATTGCTTTTGTTGTTTATTTTGAACAAGAACGATCTGTGGGCCTAAGGAAAAGGGTTCCCTGAAATGTTACACGTACAATGTTACATGATCGCCACCTAGTGGTGAAACACCATATCACTTTCTACACATGGACATGCTGGTTCAGAAAAACAGGATCTTTGACTCATTTAGCAATTAATTTTTTTTAAAGTTGATCATATAGTCCAGGGCTCTCCAACCCTGTTCCTGGAGAGGGACCCTCCTGTAGGTTTATATCAGGGCTCTCCAACCCTGTTCCTGGAGAGGGACCCTCCTGTAGGAACAGGGTTGGAGAGCCCTGATGTAAACCTACAGGAGGGTACCTCTCCAGGAACAGGGTTGGAGAGCCCTGATATAAACCTACAGGAGGGTTCCTCTCCAGGAACAGGGTTGGAGAGCCCTGATATAAACCTACAGGAGGGTACCTCTCCAGGAACAGGGTTGGAGAGCCCTGATGTAAACCTACAGGAGGGTCCCTCTCCAGGAACAGGGTTGGAGAGCCCTGATGTAAACCTACAGGAGGGTTCCTCTCCAGGAACAGGGTTGGAGAGCCCTGATGTAAACCTACAGGAGGGTACCTCTCCAGGAACAGGGTTGGAGAGCCCTGATGTAAACCTACAGGAGGGTACCTCTCCAGGAACAGGGTTGGAGAGCCCTGATGTAAACCTACAGGAGGGTTCCTCTCCAGGAACAGGGTTGGAGAGCCCTGCTGCAGGCTATTAGATAAAGGCTCTGTTCTTGTGGAATTAACCCATGGTGTTTAACACCAACCTGACCTGATCCATCTCCTAATGAAAGACTAATGGTGAATACAGATACATGATTCATGTTAGAACATTCCTGAACTAGTAGAATCAATGATGAACAAAAGGGAAATATATATATATATTAGAACAGGGATAGAGATATATATATATATATATGGCCTCTTATGAATGGCTGTTACCAGTTTTGTTAACACGGTGTGAATAATCAGTCTCCAGAGTTGTTATCAGTACAATCCTTCTGTAGGCCAGCCCATAACCACACTAACAGAGGAGACAACTGTTCTGTAGGCAGGCCAGCCCATAACCACACTAACAGAGGGGTAAGTTGCAGATACAGTGTGGGCAGCACTGTCCACTGTGAGTAAGGTTTTACTTTCGTTTCTCTGACACAGAGACTGAATTCATGGACCTACTCACATGGGGGTGAGATCACCCACAGAAATAAGAAAAGGTAAACAAATCACGTCAACCAGCTGTCCAAACAACGGTGGGAATGGACTCTAGAACAAGCTCCAGGTTAACTTGGTTGGACAAGGAAATGCTGAATAACCTTATGGCTTGATAGAGGACACTGCTGTGGTTTACTGTAGAGTACAGTCATCACTGGTATCATGATGTGGTTTACTGTAGAGTACAGTCATCACTGGTATCATGATGTGGTTTACTGCAGAGTACAGTCATCACTGGTATCATGCTGTGGTTTACTGTAGAGTACAGTCATCACTGGTATCATGATGTGGTTTACTGTAGAGTACAGTCATCACTGGTATCATGATGTGGTTTACTGCAGAGTACAGTCATCACTGGTATCATGCTGTGGTTTACTGCAGAGTACAGTCATCACTGGTATCATGATGTGGTTTACTGCAGAGTACAGTCATCACTGGTATCATGCTGTGGTTTACTGCAGAGTACAGTCATCACTGGTATCATGATGTGGACAGATACTTGTTTGTTGAGGTGGATGGCAGAAGTAGAATACTGTAGTGTGCACGAGGAAGAAAATCTGATAAGAAAGTGCTTTGTGGACGGAAACAGCCGTGGGCATTGGAAGGGAAAGGGGGGGGGGGGGGGGGAATGTGCAACCAAACATTACAGAAAGTGAAACAATAATAACTATTTTCTAGAACAAAGTTGCTTTACTAAAAAAAAAATGTCAACAACACACAAACTCACGAAACTAGCGCCGTGGTTCAGACAGACAAGCCAGGAGGGCCTGTAAAACAGTCTCAGAGTAGTATTGATCTCTGATCAGTTTGGCCTTTTAGATTAGAATTTATGCGGTTATATGGACGGGGGGGGGGGGGGCTCCTATAGGCTGGTTAGCTGACGTCGTCACCAAAATGATGCGTGCCAAAGCGGCAGAAGACCGTGTGTGTTGTTATGGTTCCGGATGGCCAGATAGCTAGCAACAATAACAAAGACGCTGTCATGTTGGGAATGGTAAGTGATCTCCTTCCAGCTAGTCTTGTTCTTGATGCCATGTCTTGTTTTGAATGATGTCACGTCTAAGCTAATATGGCTAAAAATTAGCTAGCTAGTCAACTACTGTAACAATGTATTTGTTAAAGACAAGTAGTCATTGTCTAACTTTATGTTTTCAATAAAAACATTAGAAATTAAATAGTTTAAATTGGGGGCGGCAGATAGCCTAGTGGTTAGAGCGTTGGACTAGTAAACGGAAAGTTGATGGATCGAATCCCCGAGCTGACAAGGTTAAAGATCTGTCGTTCTGCCCCTGAACAAGGCAGCTAACCCACTGTTCCTAGGCCGTCATTGACTGATTTGCTTAGTTAAACAAATAAAAAAAATATACCATCAATAATCTAAGCCAAACCCCTGTCTCTTTTGTCCCACGCATCAGTTTTGTTGCTAAACAACCAACCCATCTACAGGTCTATAGAGTACAGGCCAGGTCAAAAATTGTGCACTATATTAGGGAAAAGGGCACCGTTACAGACTCACAGTAACACTGAAATCTCACCAGTATGGAGCACAGGATGCCTGACGCGAAGCATATGACGAACCACTTCACCCGGGTGCTGTAGCTGAGCGTCGAGGCATCCAGAACCTGAGGAGAGAACAATGGCAGGATGTCACAAGACAAGACGGGCAACGACCCAAAGCACAGACCCAGGGTCTCTCTTCCTACTGATTGTTCTACCATGCTGACCAGTGGCAAAGGAGATAAAGTTAGTTAAAGTAAGGGCCATTTTTGTACACACAAAAACATCCAATTACACAAACAGTTACACAAAAACAACATAGTTAAAAAACAAACAAGGGTCGTAGGTTAATTTCTATGACACCAGCGCTAATCAATATTTGTTTCAAGACATCGGATAACACAAGACAGGAAAAGGAAAGCTGTGGTTTTAATGTAAATCAGTGGAGTAGCATTGTTTTTTGAACCAATGTACTGTTTTTGAAGTGTGCATTACTAGTAAGGGGAAATAAACACAATGTCTGCACGTCTTCAACTAAGTGTATCACTAAGTGAATGAATTAGATACAGCCGGTCTTCTTGTGGACGAAAACCAGTGTTCCAACACAAACCTTACCTCATCTGATCCACCATCTCCTTATGAAAGCATGTAAAGGAGCAGTGATGCATACAAATACACAGGATTAACGAGAAGACATTATTAGTTGTCAAAGCCACACAATTCATTAAGATCTCTAAGGTCAAACCTCTAGTTTTCACCTGAGCAGCATCGGCGCATGCGCGGCTTTACTCCTACTACCTAGTCACCAAACTATTTCAGCACAGTCGACATACACTCAACATAATGTGTATCAATTATGACAAGGTATAGTGTTAGTTTAAATACTCGTGGCGACTAAGAACAAGAAAAGTATGCCTTTTATATCGTCCACGGAAATACACCGCTCGACTCATATGTCAAAGCCAATGTTTCGCATTTAGCAAGTTAGATAGCTAGCAAGCTAATGTAAACTTAGATAAAGTACAACAACATGCTGTGTTACCTGCGCCGTGAGCCCTGCTTCCTCGTTGTCTTCTCGTCCCCCTATCATACTACGAAGCTTGTCCATCGTTGACAATAAATATGTATAAGTGTATTATATTGTTTGGAGCTAAATGAGATAGCTAACTAACTTCCGGAGACTTCCCGATTGGGCGTGTCTATGTGTTACCACCTGACAGGAAGCGCGTCCAGCAAAACAGACCGGTTCTTATTTTACCGCAGTGAGCCTTACCAGTCTTGGTTTTATTGTCTATATGCTGTCACGAAAAGTGGCCTCTGCATTTTACACTGATCCAAGACTGGCAGTGGTGAATCGGAAACGTGAAAGTGACATCGTTGCGACGTCCAATTCTGACGTCTGCCTGTTTAAGTTGACGTTTAAATCCGTAGGGAAAGAGTTACGGGACCGGGACATATTTTTTTTTTCACGCCACTTCGATGAAGAGTGATTTTCGTAGCACGTTATTAGATAATTTTCGCTAAACCTAACCTCAGTCTCCTAACCTGCTACTTTAACTGTACTATCCTTCGGCGTAAATTCTCCTAACTTGCTACGAAAAAGAGTGTTTTCCATTTATGGTTAAGGCAGAGAGGAAGAGGTGTATGGAAGCATTTAGGTGCTTATTGATAATTCCAATTTCCTTTCATCTTGTCAAGGCTGGAGGAGGGCACTGTATGGGGGGTTCAGAATTTTCCCGCTGGAGGACGCAGTATGGCGTCTGAGCAGATCATCATTAACTTAATCCGGTTACATCAACCAATACAATAAAAAAAATACGCCTTTTTATTGGTGTGGGCATAATTCACAAAAACCTCTTTTCCTGCTTACTGAAAGGCAAATGTAGAAAAGGCATAATGGCGAGGATACTACATGAATTGACATGACAAATGGCCTACTTTTCTTAATGTATACCTACCGCCTTTCAGGGGAGCTGATGATCAATGATGCAGAGAAAGTCTGATATTACTTGATGTTGGAACTTGAAGCTTAAAGCCCATTTCCAGTTGGGTTGGGCTCAGTAAAACACACCAATCCCTGTCCTAATTTCAACAATGGGTACAAATGTGGTATATTTTGTATTTTTTTGTAGTAAATCTCACTAATTTGTGAGATTGGAAACAGGTCATATATATATATATTTTTTAACACCTTTCCAACTTCAATATCCAAAATGTTCTGGCTGCTCCCATAGGATATAGTAGTTTCAAAAATGTATAACTCTGAAAGTAGGGCTTTGGTGTTTGTCATTATAATTTTGGTGAGCACTATGCTGGCCAGCCCAAAGGTTCCATGGCCACAATCAAGCTACCTTATGAATCAGAATGTCATGGGAATTTTCTACCACAATTAATATGACCAAGAAAAGAGGACCGACTGCCAGATGCGTCTGGAGATAGAGAAGATATTGGCTCAACACTCACCAGCCCAATGAGTAGGTGCAGGAGGTTTAGACTTGAGATCCAAAAGCCTTGAATTCACACAAAATGTGCCTCTAATCCAGTGTTTCCCCAAACTCGGTCCTCTGGACCCCAAGGGCTGCACATTTTATTTTTTTGCCCTAGCACTACAAAGCTGATTCAAATAATCAAGCTTTGATAATTTATCAACTGAGTAGTTGGTTAATTGGTTAAGAACAACTTCTTCTTCTTACAATGACTGTCAAAACCAGACGACACTGGGCCAATTGTCTGCCACCCTATGGGACTCCCAATCACGGCCAGCTGTGATGCAGCCTGGATTCGAACCAGGGGATGCAGTGATACCTCTTGGAGCCGCAGTGCCTTAGACCACTGCGCAACTCGCCACTTAAGACAAACACCAAAACATGCACCCCTTGGACTGAGTTTGGGAAGCACTGCTTTATCCATATGGAGCAGCACAAGAGCCATTTACTAAGTGTTGAAGTCTTTAAACCCGCAGCTTGAGGGCCATTTACTAAGTGTTGAAGTCATTAAACCCACAGCTTGAGGGCCATTTACTAAGTGTTGAAGTCATTAAACCCACTGCTTGAACTGCCATTACTCAGTGTTGAAGTCATTAAACCCACATGCCTGAAACATTTTACCTGCTGTGCTCAGTTCACTATACTATCAACCTGAAGTGCAGCACATCCTCCTGTTTTGTAAAAATAAGTTTGAACGCTGAGCAGTTTACAAGCTACATGTAAAATATAACACCAGAATTGGATGATATAAAATCGACACAAAAATAACAAAACACTATAGAACTGGAGAAAAGGTGACTTTGACAAATGAGAAGTCAGTATGTAAACCTGCGTTGGAAACACTTCATTAATCATAACAGATAGGCATTGCACCATTCTACACTGTATCTACAAGTGATATCAATGCGTTGACAATACAACAGAATGTACTGTCAAAGAAAGCAGAGAGAGAGAGAAATAGAGACAGAGACAGAGAGAGAGAGGGAGAGAGAGAGAGACAGAGAGAGAGAGACGGAGACAGAGAGACAGAGAGAGACAGAGACCGATTGAGAGAGAGAGAGAGAGACAGATTGAGAGAGAGCGAGAGAGAGACAGATTGAGAGAGAGAGACAGAGAGAGAGACTACTGAAGATGCAGCTTCATCCAACTCACTGTAGTTAGCCAGTAGGTTACCTTGTGCTGCTGTTGTTTCAAAGCTTTTATACTCTATGAAACATGGTTTGAAGTTGAACTGTGGTACAATACTGTACCGAGTCCACCGTCATATGGAATAAGGGTCTATTAGACATACATGGAGTAAGTCATGGTCAGAGCTGACAGGTCACCACTGAACAACGCATGTCATTTTGTTAATCTGCGAGTGATGTCACAGAGCTTGTCACAAGTTGGAAATCTAAAAATTCAACAATGAGTGGTTTGAAAGGAATCAGTGGCTAACTGCAAGCACTGCAAAGCAATCATTAGCCTGCTATTCAGTGGAGTGGCTGTGTGGTCCCAAATCTAAGATTAAGGGACTCTTTTTTTCCAAGTTTAAAAGGATAAACATTCAGCATTGGCCATGTTGTCAATGAAGCATGATTTGTGCCTCGCTCAAAACAACTTAACTCGGAACTGCAAAATCGGACTTTAGTGAGTTCAAGATAACTGGGAACTCGGGAAAAATGAGCTACGGCTGGGAAAATACGCTTTGAACTTTCATCCAACTCGGATTTGTAAAATCGGGAACTCGGGCTTCTCTAGAGCTACAACCTGAAGATCACTGACGTCATCATGATTCAACCCCCCCCCCCCCCCACCCCACAGAGTTCCCAGTTGTCTTGAAAGCACCATAAATCCAGAGAATGCCAGACATTGATGACAACATTTGCCAATGTAGGACCGCCGTGCAACCTTCCTGTTCAAGCGAGCTTAGCACGAGGTGAGTCCAAAAATGTATTGTATGCTGCTGCATAAATGATGTAATATGCCAGGGAGATATGTATACTGTAGCTAAGAAAGTAATACTAAGTATATGTTGTGTAGTAAGATGTTAATAGCCCATGTGCCTCACCCTAATAATTTGGTCTATTTTCACCTATTAATTTTGCCTACTGTTCTGACTCGGTCGTGCACATGTTGTCTATAACCTGATTTTAGAGAAATGTAGTCATTGAATATTGTAAGAGCTTTCATTGTCTGCTTATATGCCCCCTTTAGTTATCCTGCGGTTCTGACTTGGTGTACAGGCTGTAAGAACGACCCATGTTCTAAATTCTGTCTCTGTACAAAAGTGCAGAACAAATAGTATTATTGACTACGTCCATCCTAGCTCGCTCATTAATGTCTTAACCAAAATTACGGATAGCCTCTTATCTGCTTATGCCATAGTTAGTACATCTCAATTGTCAAATAGAAACCACACGTTTAAGCAAGTCATCCATATCAGCTGTTTTTTTTTAAAGGCTGAATTAACTTTCTCGTTGCCACACAAGGCTCCACTGATAGCCAGGTGTAGCAGTGGTAAAGTGTTGGGACTCTGGTGTTGGGACAGCTTTATCTAGGCCCTAACAGTTTGTGGGCACCGTTTGTCACCGATATAGTGCAGTTAATGTGTTGTTTATTGTTGTGTAGTGGATTATTTTCAGTTTTTCACAACTCAGTTTTTCCTGACATTTAATCCTAGTAAATATTCCCTGTCTTAGGTCAGTTAGGATCACCACTTTATTTTAAAAATGTGAAATGTCAGAATAATAGTAGAGAGAATGATTTATTTCAGCTTTTATTTATTTCATCACATTCCCAGTTGGTCAGAAGTTTACATACACTCAATTAGTATTTGGTAGCATTGCCTTTAAATTGTTTAACTTGGGTCAAATGTTTCAGGTAGCCTTCTACAAGATTCCCACAATAAGTTGGGTGAATTTTGGCCCATTCCTCCTGACAGAGCTGGTGTAACTGAGTCAGGTTTGTAGGCCTCCTTGCTCGCACACGCCTTTTCAGTTCTGCCCACACATTTTCTATGGGATTGAGGTCAGAGTTTTCTGATGGCCATTCCAATACCTTGACTTTGTTGTCCTTGTCAGGATGTGGCCACTAGGTGCCCCCATTGTGCTTTTTTGACCCTTTTGTTTTTCCCTTGTTCTAGTTATTAGTTGCACCTGTGCCTCATTTCCCTTGATTGTATTTAAACCCTTAGTGTTACTCAGTTCTTTGCCCTGTGTTTGTATTTTAGCACCCAGCAATGCTGTGAACTTTTGTTTCTCTAGTTGGATTTTCTTGAGGTACTCTGGTTTTGTTCTTGTTTATTTTTGATTATTCTTTTGAGGTTTGTTTTTTTTCCCTGCTGTTCCTACCACTTTGTGGATTTTCCTTGGGTGTGGCTTTTGACTGTGCACTAGTTACCATAAAATGAAGCTATCGTCATGTTTGGAGGAAAAAGAGGGAGGCTTGCAAGCCGAAGAACACCATCCCAACCGTGAAGCTTGGTTGGGAACCGGGTCCTGACAGTCCTTAAGCCTTGTGTCTTGGAGGATATACATTTTTTCTCTTGGAATTACTTTTGACGTTGTGGATTTATATTTTTGCCTGAAGATCCTTTTCCTTTTTTCTTTATTAAATCACCGTCTCTAGTACTGCTGTGCCTGCCTCATCTTCTGGGTTCTGCCTCATCTTCTGGGTTCTGCCTCATCTTCTGGGTTCTGCCTCATCTTCTGGGTTCTGCCTCATCTTCTGGGTTCTGCCTCATCTTCTGGGTTCTGCCTCATCTTCTGGGTTCTGCCTCATCTTCTGGGTTCTGCCGACTATTAGTGGCTCAGTTTACTAAGTGACTGTTTCTCACACCGGAGACCCGAGTTGGTAACCGGGTCCTGACAGTCCTTAAGCCATTTTGCCACAACTTTGGAAGTATGCTTGGGGTCATTGTCCATTTGGAAGATCCATTTGCGACCAAGCTTTAACTTCCTGACTGATGTCTTGTGATGTTGCTTCAATATATCCACATAAATTTCCTCGCATCATAGGGCTTTTGGTTCCTCACATCTATTTTGTGAAGTGCACCAGTCCCTCCTGCAGCAAAGCACCCCCACAACAGGATGCTGCCACCCCTGTGCTTCACGGTTGGGATGGTGTTCTTCGGCTTGCAAGCCTCCCTATTTTTCCTCCAAACATAACGATGGCTTCCTTTTATGGTAACTAGTGCCCAGTCAATAGCCACGCCCAAGTGAATAGACATTGGTTGGAAATGATGAGCCAACCCCTTTTCCACTCTCAAATAAAAGCCTTAGTTCCAAATACAGTGAGGAGTCATGTTTAAAAAGGGCTAATTCTAATTTCAACTGTACAGGCCAGAAAATGTGAGAGCTTGCGCCACACGTAAAATGGTATGAAATCTGGACTATTGATCACTCAAAAAGAAGTGAGTCCTAGTAAGAACATTGACCAACGCAGAAAACTGTACATCTCACTGCCACAACGACCCGGAAGAATCTACAAAGGACAATGGCAACCTCGACTGGGCAAACCAGAGCCTCACACCACCAGCTCAACTATCGACGCTAAGCTCCACGTAAATACAATGCATTACCTTTCTCAGAACGAGTGATCATTAGTGGCATATGTATTTATGTGAGAATAGCTTTCCATGCCCGATAGAGACCCATGTTCCTTAGTCTTCCTTCCAACCCCCCCCCCCCCCCCCCCCCCCTCTAAATCTATCATGTTATAACCAAACTGTTTTTGTTTAGTCCACTAGGGACCGTATCTACTGTATAATGTTATGCATTTTGTATTCTGTAATTGTTTAATTAGTTAGTAAATAAATAATTGAGCCAATTGGTGTATGGGTGATTCATAGTAAAGGCTGGGTTCGTGCAGATAACCAAGAATTTTGAGACGTTCAGATGAGACTGATATTAGGTAAAGAATAATGAATGACTGACTGCTATTGATATAAAAGATCTTCAGATCTTTAAGAGTGGATTCGGGAGATAGCCGCTCTATATAAACTAACTCTTCCGTGGTGCCCCAGGTTATTAACGAGTTAATTGTTGAATGGTTTCGTTCCAATCACGTAATCAATCAAATAATAGGCAAATCGATTTGACAAAATAGCTTGTCATCACATTAAATAAGTCAGAGACACGACACGATGTATGCTTGGAATCAGCATAAAAGGGCTGTTGACAACAACTCATCAATGTTAGAAGTCATAAATGAGGATCGGAAAAAGAAAGTGGAGGAAAACTGTATTTACATTAAAACAATTGCAGATGTGCTCCTATTAACTGCCAGTCAAAACATAGCGCAGAGAGGTGATCTAGAGTCTGATGCGCAGAGAGGTGATCTAGAGTCTGATGAGCAGAGAGGTGATCTAGAGTCTGATGAGCAGAGAGGTGATCTAGAGTCCGATGAGCAGAGAGGTGATCTAGAGTCTGATGAGCAGAGAGGTGATCTAGAGTCTGATGAGCAGAGAGGTGATCTAGAGTCTGATGAGCAGAGAGGTGATCTAGAGTCTGATGAGCAGAGAGGTGATCTAGAGTCTGATGAGCAGAGAGGTGATCTAGAGTCCGATGAGCAGAGAGGTGATCTAGAGTCTGATGAGCAGAGAGGTGATCTAGAGTCCGATGAGCAGAGAGGTGATCTAGAGTCTGATGAGCAGAGAGGTGATCTAGAGTCCGATGAGCAGAGAGGTGATCTAGAGTCTGATGAGCAGAGAGGTGATCTAGAGTCCGATGAGCAGAGAGGTGATCTAGAGTCTGATGAGCAGAGAGGTGATCTAGAGTCTGATGAGCAGAGAGGTGATCTAGAGTCTGATGAGCAGAGAGGTGATCTAGAGTCTGTTGACTCTCCTAACAAAGGGTAAAAAAATGTTTTTACAATCTTAGAAGAAATAGCAAAGCATGACCCTCTCATAGAGAAAAAGATAAATTAATGTGGTAATGCTAAGTAGACAAGCCACCAAATCAAGAAGGAAGTTCTTGAAGGGTTTAGCTGAGATGGTACAAAGTGAACTAATAAGAGAAGTAAAATAAAGTGAAGTTTTTAGTGTAATTGAAACCAATGTCTTTAGTTGTGAGGTACTATTACAACAGAGTTTTTTTTACACTTTTCATTCATCTGAAAGCTTGGATATACAGCAGGTCTCAGAAAAATTATAATTGATTGCCTTGAAAAACATGGTCTGGACTACAGAAATAATCTGGTGGGGCAAGGTGGTGACGGTGCATCCGTCATGAGCGGAAAGCATTCTGGTGTGTCTGCACGGATTTAAAAACAGTGCAAGATTGGCATTTTTATGTGCACTGTAATACACATTGTTTGAATTTGGTTCTTTTCGATGCTGTAAAATCACTTTTTATTGCTCTCCTGTAGAAGCTTTATAAAACTTTGTATCTGGCTTGTACGTTCATCTCAAGTGGCTTGCAGTTCGGAAAGAGCTGTATTCACAGCAGCAGCCCGGGGAACTACGGAGACTTACGTAGTAAGGTGTGCATGCAGATACATGGCATGCCGTAATCTGAGGGACAGGCTTCCAGCAGTTCAGAGAGTGCTACAGGATATCACACTTGAAAAGAGTGGTGATAGATCCGTGGAGGCATGGGGCCTTCTTTCTCAGATAAATGTACATTTCATAGGGCCTTTGGTTACCTTTTGTAAAGTGCTTGGTGATGCCAAATGTCTTTCTGACATGCTCCAATCAAGCTCTCTTGACCAAGCAATGGCTGTGGGTCTAGTAGGTGTCCTACAGACACATTACAGGACTACAGAAGTGAGGGTTACTATGGAGAACTATGGGAAGGGGTTGAAGAGATTGCAGAGCTTTGTGAAATAAGTGTACAAACAGTGTGTAAAAGACAGCCTAAAACAAGCTTAAGATTCCAAGACTCATTGATAAACACTGTAGGACAGAAACATAGTGACCAAAGTGATGGTGAGAGCTTCCATAGAGCTGTCTTTTATCAGGTGCTTGACAGTCTCACAGTTTAGCTGCAGAGGCGTTTTTCAAAGAAGAATTGTGAGATAATGCATGGGGTCCAGTCTCACCACAACCCAGAGAGTACAACATTCTTCAATGAGGAGCCTCTGTTTGCCTTTGCTCAGACCTTTGAGGTTCATCAAGGTGGAAGGGACAGACCGTCTCCTCTCCTAGACTTTGTTGTGTTTCTGGAACCTTCTAAAGAGGTCTTCCATGAGCTATTTCGACTTTGTAAGATTTCTGTTGCTACACCAGTCAGCAGTGCTTCCTGCGAGAGAAGCTTCTCAGCTTTAAAACTGATTAAAACCCACCTTAGGACAACAATGGTTGACGACAGGTTGTCACCTCTGAATTCTCAGTGTTGAGTCAAGGAGGGCACGCTCCCTCAACATGGATGAGGTTGTGAAACATTTTGCCAATTTAAATCTACCTAAAAATAATTTGGCACTTATGCGCTTTCCCTCTAGAGATGATTAACACCTGCAACAGTGTACTAGCTAATACACAGACATCTTAAAATGATAAATCCAAAGGGTATCATGTCACACAGATTTAGTTTGGTCTTAAATAAAGGCCAATTCCAAAATGTTTCTTTGCTATTACTTAACATAATACAAATGAGTATAAATATGATACTGTAAGTTTGTAATATTGACGGGCGCCCAAATTATTTTGATTTTTCAAGTCCATTTCTGCTTGATACCCGGTATGTCAAATTGCAGTGGTTTGTTTTGTAAATAAACTATACATTTTATCTTATCTCCTTGGTGCTTGAGCTTTATTTTCTGAAAATATTTTGGGATGTTCAACACTTATAGACCCAGATTAAATATTTATAAAAACAGAGTGACCTAAGTCTCTCCCGTATGTGAGTACAGTGTGTGTGTGTGTGTGTGTGTGTGTGTGAGAGAAATGGAGCTGCAGTTCGGAGGTAGAGACACTGACTATTCATAGTATGTTAAAGAATTCTAGTGAAGTAACCCTTATGGACCTCACTATCTGGCACATTGAATTCTAGTGTAGTAACCCTTATGGACCTCACTATCTGCCACATTGAATTCTAGTGTAGTAACCCTTATGGACCTCACTATCTGGCACATTGAATTCTAGTGCAGTAACCCTTATGGACCTCACTATCTGTCACATTGAATTCTAGTGAAGTAACCCTTATGGACCTCACTATCTGGCACATTGGATTCTAGTGTAGTAATCCTTATGGACCTCACTATCTGCCTCATTGAAGAACTCCGGGTTTCAGTGAATTATCACTTCTACCTCTATTCAGCAATCAAAGGATTCATTCATGCTCCTTAGATGCCAGGTTAGGGTTACACACACATTTTCTGTCATGGTCTATGGGGCCCCTGAAGTAGCCCTGGCCACCCCATGTAGAAAACTAGTTCCACCATTGCTTCCTATGTTCTGGCCTTTCTAGGGAGTTTTTCCTAGCCACCGTGCTTCTACACCTGCATTGCTTGCTGTTTGTTTTTTTTGGCTGGGTTTCTGTACAGCACTTTGTAACATCAGCTGATGTAAAAAGGGGCTTTATAAATACATTTGATTTGATTGAGATATCAACATAAAAAAATGGTAGGTGCGTGGGGTCAGAAAACCAATCAGTGTCGGGTGTGACCATGATTTAGCCAGCAGCATACCACCCTGCATACCACTGCTGGCTTGCTTCTGAAGCTAAGCAGCGTTGGTCCTGGTCAGTTCCTGGATGGGAGACCAGATGCTGCTGGAAGTGGTGTTGGAGGGCCAGTAGGAGGCACTCTTTCCTCTGGTCTAAAAAATATCCCAATATCCCAGGGCAGTGATTGGGGACATTGCCCTGTGTAGGGTGCCATCTTTCAGATGGGACATTAAATGGGTGTCCTGACTCTCTGAGGTCTTTAAAGATCCCATGGCACTTATTGTAAGAGTATGGGTGTTAACCCTGGTGTCCTGGCTAAATTCCCAATCTGGCCCTCAAACCATCATGGTCACCTAATAATCCCCAGTTTACAATTGGCTCATTCATCCCCCTCCTCTCCCCTGTAACTATTCCCCAGGTTGTTGCTGTAAATGAGAACGTGTTCTCAGTCGACTTCTCCATTGCATAAAGTTGATCAGGCTGTTAACTGTGGAATGTTGTCCCACTCCTTTTCAATGATTGTGTGAAGTTGATGCACTTTGGGGGAAACTGGAACACCATGTCGTACATGTTGATCCAGAATAAAAAAATGTATTTCAATGGGTGACATGTCTGGTGAGTATGCAGGCCATGGAAGAACTGGGACATGTTCAGCTTCCAGGAATTGTGTACAGATCCTTGTGACATGGGGCTGTTCATTATCATGCTGAAACATGAGGTGATGGCGGAGGATGAATGGCACGACAATGGGGCCTCAGGATCACATCACAGTATCTCTGTGTACTCAAATTTCCAACTATAAAATGCAATTGTGTTCGTTGTTCGTAGCTTATGCCTGCCCATACCCTAGCCCCACCACGGGGCACTCTGTTCACAACGTTGATATCAGCAAACCCGCTCACCCACACAACGCCATATACGTGGTCTGCCATCAGGCCGGTACAGTTAAAACCGGGATTCCTCCGTGAAGAGCACACTTCTCCAGCGTGCCAGTGGCCATCAAAGGTGAGCATTTACCCACTGAAGTCAGTTACGACACCGAACTGCAGTCAGGTCAAGACCCTGGTCAGGATGACGAGTACGTAGGTAACTGAGGGATACAATATTGAAAGCATGACGTGCTTCTACACAGGAAGTTGCAGACACTTGTAGAATCTATGCTAAAGCGCATTGAAACTTTTCTGGCAGCTCAATTAAGATCCAATCAAATTGTATTGGTCACATGCGCCGAATACAACAGGTGTAGTAGACCTCACAGTGAAATGCTGACTTACAAACACTTAACCAACAATGCAGTTTAAAAAAAATGTTTATGGTAAAAATAATAAATAAAAGTTAAACAAGTAATTAAAGAGCAGTAAAAATAACAATAGCGAGACTATATACAAGGGGTGTACCGGTACAGAGTCAATGTGCGGGGGCACCGGTTAGTTGAGGTAATATGTACATGCAGGTAGAGTTATTAAAGTGACTATGATGATAACAACAGAGAGTGGCAGTGGTGTAAAAATGGGGGAGGGGGGGGCAATGCAAATAGTCTGGGTAGCCATTTGATTAGGTGTTCATGAGTCTTATGGCTTGGGGGTAGAAGCTGTTTAGAAGCCTCTTGGACCTAGACTTGGCGCTCCGGTACCGCTTGCCTTGCGGTAGCAAAGAGAACAGTCTATGAGTAGGGTGGATTGAGTCTTGATATTTTTTAGGGCCTTCCTCTGACACCGCCTGGTATAGAGGTCCTGGATGGCAGGAAGCCTGGCCTCAGTGATGTACTGGGTCGTTCGCACTACCCTCTGTAGTGCCTTGCAGTCAGAGGCCGAGCAGTTGCCATACCAGGCAGTGATACAACCTTTTGAGGATCTGAGGACCCATGCCAAATCTTTTCAGTCTCCTGAGGGGGAATAGGCTTTGTCGTGCCCTCTTCACAACTGTCTTGGTGTGCTTGGACCATGATAGTTTGTTGTTGATGTGGACACCAAGGAACTTGAAGCTCTCAACCTGCTCCACTGCAGCCCCGTCGATGAGAATGGGGGCATGCTCGGTCCTCCTTTTCCTGTAGTCCACAATCATCTCCTTTGTCTTGATCACATTGAGGGAGAGGTTGTTGTCCTAGCACCACACGGCCAGGTCTCTGACCTCCTCTCTAAGACTTTCACTTGGTGTTTATTTTGGCTGTTACCTGTAGCAGCAGGCTACACAGAGAATGGAACAGCTGTATTGTTGGAAACCGCTTGAGTCTCGGAATATAAAAAGGAATATAACATTGCAGATAAAGTTTTGAATGAGACAATTGGTGTGTACAACATTGAAAGGTCTGCATCACTATACTGAGAGCTTTGGTGTTTGTCCGATGGGCATTATGATCTGGTTGCATGCAGATGTGCACTGAATTTAGGATTTTTTGGGTTCTGCCAGCTGTGGCCATGTGGTCAGGATTAAACCCAAGGTAAACAGTTACTGCATGGTACCCTTCATTCTGTGATGTATAATTTTTTCCTATAATCTCACCAATGAGATTTGACAAATTACAATACTTACACTTTATTGTCAATTTTAACACTAAAATAAATGTTTCTCGCTCATATCGATTCCATATAGCCCATTTTCTAAATGAAAAGTAGCTTTTTAGGGGCAGTCGCTCCAGGGTCCTAAAACTTAACTCTGGACCTCAAAGCTCGATCCACTATGTTTTTTCCTTTCCCCCCTCTAACCAGGGACTGATTTAGACCTGGGACACCAGGTGGGTGATTCACCTCTAATCAGGGACTGGTTTAGACCTGGGACACCAGATGGGTGATTCCCCTCTAATCAGGGACTGATTTAGACCTGAGACACCAGGTGGGTGATTCCCCTCTAATTAGGGACTGATTTAGACCTGGGACACCAGGTGGGTGATTCCCCTCTAATCAGGGACTGATTTAGACCTGGGACACCAGGTGGGTGATTCCCCTCTAATCAGGGACTGATTTAGACCTGAGACACCAGGTGGGTGATTCCCCTCTAATCAGGGCCTGGTTTAGACCTGGGACACCAGGTGGGTGATTCCCCTCTAATCAGGGACTGATTTAGACCTGGGACACCAGGTGGGTGATTCCCCTCTAATCAGGGACTGGTTTAGACCTGAGACACCAGGTGGGTGGTTCCCCTCTAATCAGGGACTGATTTAGACCTGGGACACCAGGTGGGTGATTCCCCTCTAATCAGGGACTGGTTTAGACCTGAGACACCAGGTGGGTGATTCCCCTCTAATCAGGGACTGATTTAGACCTGGGACACCAGGTGGGTGATTCCCCTCTAATCAGGGACTGGTTTAGACCTGAGACACCAGGTGGGTGATTCCCCTCTGATTAGGGACTGTTTTAGACCTGGGACACCAGGTGGGTGCAACGAATTATCAGGTAAAACAGAAAACCAGCAGGCTCCGGGCCTCGTAGGGTAAGAGTTGAATTCCCCTGCTCTAGGGTAGGGCTCTCCAACCCTGTTCCTGGAGAGCTACAGTGCATGTTTTCACTCCAACCCCAGTTGTAACTAACCTGATTCAGCTTATCAACCAGCTAATTATTAAAATCAGGTGTAGTAGAGTGTTGGAGTGAAGAGCTACCGTCCTGTAGGTTTCAAAGAACAGGGTTGGAGCCCAGCTGGTTTAGGGGTTAGTTAGCGACGTCCCAAGGATTCCATAAAGCACTAACTTTTGTGAATCACTACCACATACATGTAATCTCTCTTTGCATAATCCTAGCTCCCTTTCCTCCTCTCCTTAGCTTTCCTAGAACCATTTCCTCATATCCTTGTGTAACAGTATAACTTTAGACCGTCCCTCGCCCATACCCGGGCGCGAACCAGGGACCCTCTGCACACATCAACAACAGTCACCCACAAAGCATCGTTACCCATCGCTCCACAAAAGCTGCAGATCTTGCAGAGCAAGGGGAACCACTACTTCAAGGTCTCAGAGCAAGTGACGTCACCGATTTAAACGCTATTTAGCGCCCACCACTAACTAGCTAGCCGTTTCACATCCGTTACACTTGGCCTTCCTAGCTCGTGTTCGTATCTTAATTTCTAGCCTCCTTTCTTTTATCCCTCCCCCCCACCCTACCCTTTGCTCCTAGCTCTAATTTTTTCTAACACCCTTTCCTTTCCTCATATTCTAGTTTCCTTTCCTTCTTCACTTGCTCCCTTCCCTAACTGTATTTTCTCTTCTCCTTCCCTTTCCTAGATCTCAATTCAAGATTGATTTAAAAGGAAAAAATTATATTAAAAAAATATCGTGTTGATGCAGAGATTGAAGTCAATCATAGGAATGTGGGCGTATGGATAATATAATATTCAGAAATACATAGCTATCACACAAAATCACTAGATGCAAAGGTTTGTTTGAAACAGAATCAATATTTGACAGCGTCTTCTATGAGCACTTCCGGTTAAAAACAAATCAGTGAGATCAGTCTCCCGATTGGTCGAATTTAAAAATGAGACCGGGACAGTTTTGGACGACAACAGAAGACGGAATTTCGTTGCGAAACAAAAAAAGGTCTGTCACGTAAGTAGACATTAAAAACCCTAATATCATTTTTTCCCCATAATGATTAGAATATATTTGGGTAAGTTAGTGGTTTACATGTCTCTTCATTATGTTACAAAAAAAAAAGATTAACACCGCTACCTAGTTAAGTTAGCTATGTTGCCGTGGCAATAGTGGTTTAGCCAACGTTAACTAGCTGTCAGTGTAGTTACCAATTTGTTTCGTTCAAGCCGACAAAACATGTTCTACTCCGCCTGTTTTAGTGCTGTGATCTGCTTACGGTTTATTAATGTCGAAGGTGATTTGTTAGCTAGCGAGTTGCTAATGTGCGTTGGTAACTAACTAACTTATAGCCAGTGTTTTTGCTCAACACCCTGTTTCTTTGTCCCCACCACATTATATGACACCAGGATGATAGAATCAGGTTGTCACAGCACATTGGAAAACGCAGAGGAGAGAGAAATTAACGTCGACGACCTGAGGAAAGACCTTTTATCAGAGTTTCACTCACAGGAGTCGTGCCTAGGAGAGAACGAGCACTTGCAGGTGTACCTCCGCATTCGACCGTTCGCATCAACTGAAAGAGAAAATGGCGAATCGCAGGTAATTTGAACACACTGCTCTGGCTTGAAATAGTTTTCACAAGAAGCACACACGTCAGGTAACAAGAGCCTTGGATAATAACTGTTGACCAAAAGTTTTTAAATTGACCATTGACTTGTTGACCTTTGCTGTACAAATTCAAGGACTGCGTTTCCATTGAGCCCCCAGACAAGGTGCTCCTCAAGGCTCCAAGGACTTCCCTCTCAGCAAGGCTTAGTGACAAATCAGTCCCTCAGACAGCTCAACGGTTCCAGTTCTCACAGGTCATTCAGCAGGGCCTGTCAGTGCCATCCAGGGACTATATATATATATATTTTGCCTGCCAACTAAATCTGACACATTTACAGTAATGTTTATTTTAATGTGTACTGTCCCAGTATAAAACACATTTTAACAAAGTAGAACAAAAACTCACAAGAAAATAAATAAATAACCACAATCCTTATAAGGAACAGAAGATGGATCTTCTAACAACACTGTTAATTTATTTTGGTCCTCAGGTGTTGGGGCCAGAAACCTCTCAGAGGGAGATGTTTGATGGCACAGTGAGAAGTCTGGTCAAGGATGTTTTGGAAGGTGGAAATTCTCTGGTTTTCACATATGGAGTCACAAATGCGGGAAAGACATTCACATTTCTAGGTTTGATTTTCTAGATTTTTCTTTCTTGCCTTGCAGCTGTTTTGTCCTAACATCCTACTTGTACACGAGGGCTGGCCTGAGTTAGCTGTTGCACAGATTCACTGTTTGAATGACACTGAAACGCAAAACCTTTTTTAAAGTCAAATCATATGTTGACCCTTCAACCCCTTGCTCTTTATGGCCAACTCCCATTAAAAAATACACTAAGACGACATGATTCACACATTAACAAATCTTCAACACCTGTTGTTTTTTTTTAAGGTCCAGAGACCAACGCAGGGATCCTCCCCAGGTCTTTGAATGTCATCTTCAACAGCATTGAGGGCCGTGTTTACGACCAGATGACTATCAAGCCACAGCGATGCAGAGAGTTCATCAGGCTCACTAAAGACCAGCAGAGTGAAGAGGCCACTAACAAGCGAAATCTCTTCAGGCTCCTCAAGGAGGTACAGGGTTGATTTATTAACCCAAATTCATTTTTAAAAAAATAATATTTTTTTAATTTTTTTAAGCCATTGCATTACTTAACAAGTTTTTCTTTGGGTTTAATAATTTATATTATATCATTGCTCTTCCCCCATAGAGTGATAACCCGAAAAGCTCCACCAGCCAGACAAGCTCCACCAGCCAGACAAGCAAGACAACCCTGCAAGGCAAGGAGATTCATCATTTATGTGGTCTTACATCACCATGCATGTTCATGTTTTGCATTTATACATAACTGTCACCTCTCTCTCTCTCTCTCTCTCTCTCTCGTAGTTTGGTGCATTGTTTGTCATCACAATAGACCTCTATCCAACAAGAGGGTTTGTAAACAGGCTAACCCCGCCACTTGTTTCTCTGACAGGGTCCACACTAATGGACATCGAGAGGACTGTGACCGAAGACTCTTTCAGTCTGGTTGTTGACGCACACACCAAGTTCTCCGTCTGGGTGTCCTTCTGTGAAATCTACAACGAGAATATTCACGACTTGCTGGAGCCCGTACCGATCGGGGCCCTGAAGAGATCCACGCTGCGGCTATCACAGGATGTCAAAGGCAACTCCTTTGTAAAAGGTAACAGATGCATTGGAGGTGTAAAACACACACACACACACATATATATATATATATATTGCTGTATAACAAGTTCTTTATATATCTATCCCGGGAATCGGACCCACAATCCTGTTGGAGAAGCACCATGCTCTACCAACTGAGCTGCAAACACAAGTTCTTTATATATCTATCCCGGGAATCGGACCCACAATCCTGTTGGAGAAGCACCATGCTCTACCAACTGAGCTGCACAGGACCAAATGTTCCTGTGTGTGATTTTTCAGATCTGAAGTGGATACAGGTGAACAATGCGGAGGAAGCCTACAAGGTGATGAAGCTAGGGAAGAAGAACCAGAGCTTTGCCAGCACAAAGCTCAACCTCCTCTCAAGCAGGAGGTATGAGCGTTTAAAGCACGTCCGTTTCCTTTTTCAATTATTCATTTGAATGTTTCTTTGAGCTGTTCCTCACTTGCGTGAGCCAAGTTCACACAGTAGAGTAGATTGACCGCTGAGCTCTTATAAAAATCTGTTCCTATGCTCAGCCACAGCATATTTTCTGTTCGTATCCTGCGGATTGAAGATGCTCGGATTCCGCGCGTTAACTCTGTCAGCGAGTAAGTGAAATGCATATTTCATTCATTTTTTTTTTGCGCAGAGTAAATATCTTATATGAGCCCCGTGCAGTACTTGTGGGTGTCTAAAGGCAAGGCTGTTTTTGTCGTTCTGTTCAGGCTGTCCCTGTGTGACCTGGCTGGGTCAGAGCGGTGTGCTAAAACGCAGAATAAAGGGGAGCGTTTGAAAGAGGCCGGGAACATCAACACTTCGCTGATGACGCTGGGCAAGTGTATCAACGCCTTACGTCAAAGCCAGCAATCCAAGTGAGCCTTGTCTGCTTTTTGACATATGTAAAAGAGTCTACAAAACATTAGGAACGCCTTCCTAATATTGGGGGGGCATACGTAATCTTTTAGCTGAATCTTCAACTCATTTCCCAGTGCTCTGAGAAGTGTGGTTTTGTTGTACATCGTCCCTGTCCAAACGTAATAAATACAATTTATTTTCTGACCTGCCCCTTGTTGCTAGGCTACCACAGCACATCCCTTTCAGGGAGAGCAAGCTCACCCACTACCTGCAGGGCTTCTTCTGTGGGTGGGGCAAAGCCTGCATGGTCGTCAACATCAACCAGTGTGCCTCCATGTACGACGAGACGATCAACGTGCTCAAGTTCTCCGCCGTGGCTCAGAAGGTGGTGGTGCTGACATCCAAGACCGTCGTCCCCCATCTCGCCACCAAGACGTCGGCCCGGGAACTGTCCATGATCGTCGACCACGCAGACAGGAAGAACCTGTTGGGTCGGCGGAGAAGGAGCTCCCTGGTTGGCTGGGAGACCAGTCTGGAGGATGTGCAGGAGGATGTTGATGACATGGAAGAGGAGAGCACGGCAGAGGACAGCGTGATTGAGGAGACCATGCAAGAAGTGGACGATGACAAGTTTCTCATCGATAAAGATGCTTATGAGGTAAGGCTCTCCCCCTAGCTACTAGAGCTGAGTGTTGCCAGGGATGTCATTACACCGGGCCTCATTACCCCAGGCCTCAATACACCATATTGAGGGATCTCATTACCCCAGGCCTCATTACACCATATTGAGGGATCTCATTACCCCAGGCCTCATTACACCATATTGAGGGATCTCATTACCCCAGGCCTCATTACACCATATTGAGGGATCTCATTACCCCAGGCCTCATTACACCATATTGAGGGATCTCATTACCCCAGGCCTCATTACACCATATTGAGGGATCTCATTACCCCAGGCCTCATTACACCATATTGAGGGACCTCATTACCCCAGGCCTCATTACACCATATTGAGGGACCTCATTACCCCAGGCCTCATTACACCATATTGAGGGATCTCATTACCCCAGGCCTCATTACACCATATTGAGGGATCTCATTACCCCAGGCCTCATTACACCATATTGAGGGATCTCATTACCCCAGGCCTCATTACACCATATTGAGGGATCTCATTACCCCAGGCCTCATTACATCAAATTGAGGGATCTCATTACCCCAGGCCTCATTACACCATATTGAGGGATCTCATTACCCCAGGCCTCATTACACCATATTGAGGGATCTCATTACCCCAGGCCTCATTACACCAAATTGAGGGATCTCATTACCCCAGGCCTCATTACACCATATTGAGGGACCTCATTACCCCATGCCTCATTACACCATATTGAGGGATCTCATTACCCCAGGCCTCATTACACCAAATTGAGGGATCTCATTACCCCAGGCCTCATTACACCATATTGAGGGATCTCATTACCCCAGGCCTCATTACACCATATTGAGGGATCTCATTACCCCAGGCCTCATTACACCATATTGAGGGATCTCATTACCCCAGGCCTCATTACACCATATTGAGGGATCTCATTACCCCAGGCCTCATTACACCATATTGAGGGATCTCATTACCCCAGGCCTCATTACACCATATTGAGGGATCTCATTACACCAGACTGAGGGGGCCTCACCGTACCATATTATCACCATACTGAGGGGCCTCATTACACCATACTGAGGGACCTCACCGTACCATATTGTCACCATACTGAGGTGCCATTACAATATGTATTGCGATTTGGTACTGTTGTTCTCTTGCGTTCAGAACATATTGCTCTCTGCTGCAGAGGGACGAGAGGGAGTCATGATAACTAGTTTTGATCCGTTGTGGAAATAAGTGCTGAAAACAAATTGGCTCCCTATTTTTAAAAAGTGGAGAACAAGCTATGAAGGAAAAAATAGTTTTTGTGCAGGGACAGCCAACTAGCGCAAAAATAATAGCGACATTGTCAAAAAGACACAATATATTGTCAAAAATAATATCCCAATTATGTAACCAGATTGATTTGTTCCCCCATCACTACTAACCTCTGTTTAGTAGTCACCTACATTACCAGGCCCTGATTTGATTGTTCTGAAATTTGAGGAAGATTCAGGCCTACTAATAGTCTTGTAAAGAGACCAGACTTTTGCCTGATCAGGTCACGCTTTATTTAAAATAAAATGTAAAAAAATATATATAAGTCTGTCCACAAGAGAGAAATGTGAAGTAAGTATTTTAATGTCTGTTAACCCTTTCAGAGCCAACTCCTCCAGTTGAAGGAGCTCCGGGAACAGCTCCAGAAAGAGAGGTCTGAAAACCTGGCTCTGGAATCTCGGATCCGGGACGAGGTCACCAAGGAGTTCTCGGAGCTCTTCTCTGAAATGCAGACCGACTACAAGTGAGCTCTTCTCTGCCTGTTTGGTTTTAAGTAATCATTTTTGTAGGGCTGCTTTTTAAATAATAATAGATTGAATTTATATATTGCTTTTCTATCAACTTAGGTACTCAAAGCTTTACATTAGTAAGGGGGGTTTAAAGGTAAATGTTTTTGAAATGCATAAAACTGAACAAGCTGTAGCTATAATAACTTGATTTCTTTGTCTTTTTTAAAGGGAACGTCTGGCCAAAGAGAAGGAGATTGTCGAGGAGAGAGCGGAGAGGCGTCTAGAGATCCTGAAGAATCTAGTGAACAAGAACACCAGTCAAGAGGAGCTGGAAAGAACCGATGAAGAACTGGACAGAACAGAGCGAGCCACGGTAATACGGCCAAACTAGACACGTTAGCCGTCAAGCAGTGTCAACCTCCATCATAAATAGCCTTGTCTCTTCCTTCACCCGACACTGACTTTGCTGATAACTACTCTATTGAGGAATCACGTACTGACTATGACATGTGGTCTCACCTAGCGATCTTAAGATGAATGTACGTCGCTCTGGATAAGAGCTTCTGCTGAATTACTAAAAATGTGTATTGTCTCGTGTAGAAGGACAGCTCGTCGTTGGGAGGCATGTTTGACTCCATGTGCAGTGACCTGGCAGGCATAAAGATGGCGGCTGAGACGTGCAAGACATGTCTGGTGGTCGCCCACCCAAGTAGTGACACCGTCTCCAACCTCTCAGAGCAGCTGCCTGTCAAAACCAATGGTAACCAACTGGCCGGTCGCTTTATTTTAGCACGACACAATGGAGTCCACTAAGCGAAGGCTTGACGATGATTTTGAATGGGGTGTGTAATGTTAAAAACCAAGATGTTGCACCCTTTTTTGGGTCCTCGGGACCAGGATTAGGAAACACTGGTGCACTCTGTCACATTCACCTTTCAGTAGAACTCTGTCAGCAATAAACTGTTAATCAGCAGTTTTCACTATCCATCAATGACAGAAGCAGACCGGTTAACCTGATTTTATTTTTTTCAGTGTCTGTGATGGAACGTGCGCGGTTTCCTTCTGGTTGATTAGTCCGTTGTCTTCCGTTGATTTTCAGAACTGGAAAATTATTGCAGACGAGCACCGCAATCAAACGAACAGCTTGACGAGGCTAGAAAGGTACTGTCAAATGTATTTTTTTTATTTTGGATGGGGGTATTTTGCAGCAATGTGACTTATTTTTTGATTCTAACTAGTCAATCGTGGACAGACTACGTATACCACATGATGATGCTGCAGTTTTCGTTCTGTGTTAACTGAGAGTCGTACTGACAAACCTTTTTTTTTGTGTGTTTTCTCTTGTAGACTCTGGAGTCTCAGGAGCTGAAGTTCTCCGACCTCGTGGAGGTGTGTCATGAGAAGGATGAGATGATCTCCTCGCTTCGGAACACTGTGGACCAGCAGGTCAAAGACACTATCGAGGATGTAAGTTCATTTTAAATGACAAGCCATCAGCCTGTTTCATAGTCTACTGATTCTCAAGGGGGGGGGGGACCCCTTTTGTGATAGAAAATTCATCAGGGACCACCCTCATCACAACACATCAAATGTTACTGGTCACATACACATGGTTAGCAGATGTTATTGGTCACATGCACATGGTTAGCAGATGTTAATGGTCACATGCACATGGTTAGCAGATGTTAATGGTCACATGCACATGGTTAGCAGATGTTAATGGTCACATGCACATGGTTAGCAGATGTTATTGGTCACATGAACGTGGTTAGCAGATGTTATTGGTCACATGCACATGGTTAGCAGATGTTATTGGTCACATGCACGTGGTTAGCAGATGTTATTGGTCACATGCACGTGGTTAGCAGATGTTATTGGTCACATGCACGTGGTTAGCAGATGTTATTGGTCACATGCACGTGGTTAGCAGATGTTAATGCGAGTGTAGTGAAATTCTTGTGCTTCTAGTTCCGACAGTACCGTAATATCTAACAATTCCACCACAACTACCTAATACACACATCTAAGTAAAGGAATGGAATAAGAATATATAGATATATCGATGAGCCATGCAGAGCGACAGAGGCTAGATGGTATGGATGGTATGGATGGTATGGATGGTATGGAGGGTATGTAATGTACAGTTGAAGTTGGAAGTTTTACATACACCTCTGCCAAATATGTTTAAACTCTGTTTTTCACAATTCCTGACATTTGATCCTAGTAAAAATCCCTGTCTTGTTCACAACTTTTATTTTAAGATTGTGAAATGTCAGAATAATAGTAGAGAATGATTTATTTCAGCTTTTATTTCTTTCATCACATTCCCAGTTGGTCAGAAGTTTACTCAATTACACATACTCAATTAGTATTTGGTAGCATTGCCTTTAAATTGTTTAACTTGGGTCAAATGTTTCGGGTAGCCTTCCACAAGCTTCCCACAATAAGTTGGGTGAATTTTGGCCCATTCCTCCTGACAGAGCTGGTGTAACTGAGTCAGGTTTTTAGGCCTCCTTGCTCGCACATGATCTTTCAGTTCTGCCCACACATTATCTATGGGATTGAGGTCAGGGTTTTGTGATGGCCACTCCAATACCTTGACTTTGTTGTCCTTAAGCCATTTTGCCACAACTTTGGAAGTATGCTTGGGGTCATTGTCCATTTGGAAGACCCATTTGCGACCAAGCTTTAACTTCCTGACTGATGTCTTGAGATGTTGCTTTAATATAGCCACATAATTTTCCATCCTCATGATGCCATCTATTTTGTGAAGTGCACCGGTCTCTCCTGCAGCAAAGCACCCCCACAACATGATGCTGCCACCCCCGTGCTTCATGGTTGGTATGGTGTTCTTCGGCTTGCAAGCCTCCCCCTTTTTCCTCTAAACATAACGATGGTCATTATGGAAAACAGTTCTATTTTTGCTTCATCAGACCAGAGGATATTTCTCCAAAAAGTACGATCTTTGTCCCCGTGTGCAGTTGCAAACCGTAGTCTGGCTTTTTTAAGGTGGTTTTGGAGCAGTGGCTTCTTCCATGCTGAGCGGCCTTTCAGGTTATGTCGATATAGAACTCGTTCTACTGTGGATATAGATACTTTTGTACCTGTTTCCTCCAGCATCTTCACAAGGTCCTTTTCTGTTGTTCTGGGATTGATTTGCACTTTTCGCACCAAAGTACATTAATCTCTAGGAGACAGAACGCGTCTACTTCCTGAGCGGTATGACGGCTGCGTGGTCCCATGGTGCTTATACTTAGGCACTATTGTTTGTACAGATGAACGTGGTACCTTCAGGTATTTGGAAATTGCTCCCAAGGATGAACCAGACTTCTGGAGGTCTACAATGTTTTTCTGAGGTCTTGGCTGATTTCTTTTGATTTTCCCCATGATGTCAAGCAAAGAGGCACTGAGTTTGAAGGTAGGCCTTGAAATACATCCACAGGTACACCTCCAATTGACTTTATCAGAAGCTTCTGAAGCCATGACATAATTTTCTGGAGTTTTCCAAGCTATTTAAAGGCAGTCATCTTAGTGTATGTGAACTTCTGACCTACTGGAATTGTGATCAGTGATTTATAAGTGAAATAATCTGTAAACATTTGTTGGAAAAATGACTTGTCATGCACAGCGTAGATGTCCTAACTGACTTGCCAAAACTATAGTTTGTTAACAAGACATTTGTGGAGTGGTTGAAAAACTAGTGTTAATGACTCCAACCTATGTGTATGTCAACTTCTGACTTCAACTGCACATGTGAGATGTGTAATGCAAGATATGTAAACATTAAAGTGACTAGTGATCCATTTTATTGAAGTGGCCAATGATTTCAAGTTTGTATGTAGGCAGCAGCCTCTTTCTGTTAGTGATGAACATAACTGCATATGAGTTCTGCTCTGACGTTTTGCAGTGCGTCATGGCTGGACGAACCAAGTCTGACCCTGGGAAGCAACATTTTTAAAAAGCCCATGTCTTGGCATCTGAGAGAATATTGCAATGCGACACATTTTGTCACGGGGCAGAGTTTAAAAAATGTACTGTGGATACCAATATCCCTGTGAGCTGCCCAGGCCTGTGTCACTCAGGGTTAAGAATATACATTGTAAATGAATGATATTGTATTATAACCTCTTAACTTATTCCACGGATGTGTTGTCCAAAACTGTGTTTAATCTCTTAGTAGTATTCATAAACAATGTATTATATTTTGAAATCTGACCACCTGCGGTACCTAGCCGACCCCACTTTGAGTACCCCTGTCACACTGTGTGTTTGACAATACCTCTCCCATTTTTATAGCTTACTGGTGCCAATTTCCCATCCAAATGTCACTTTTTTTTTTAATGAATGCTCATATCCAGAATGTAACTGATTTTTATTCCAGCTTGAGTAGGCCATGCTAGATGTTTTAACACTGTTTTTTGGGGTTTCCCTTGTCAGAAGACTACATTCGACAGCATCAAGGATGAGCTCCGGCGTCTGAAGAGCAGTTGCACTTGCTCCGGAGGGGGGAAGCGCAGCTCTCGCACAGAGAGCCGTAAACGGCTGGTGGACCTCCAGCCGGACCTGGAGGAACAGCCCCCTAGCAAGAAAGGTATGGGTTCGGCTCCTCCCACTGCCGGGATGTCCCTGTGGGGGGGAGAGAGTAATGCCGGAGGTCGCAAAAACATCCGCTCGAAAAGGCGGCTGTCTGCGCTCCAGAAGTCATGCTGCCTCAGACTTCCTTATGTATAAATGCTTCTATTTGCCATTTGTGGGGTTAAAAAAAAAAAGTGGTTGTCGTATTCATGATTTTAAACAATAATAAATCGTTCTTTTGTTTGGTTTTCTGTACTCAGAGAGATATATATATATTTAACATTGTACAGCTGTGGAAGGTATTATTGAGGCGTCGTATCATTAGTCGAGACACCATGTTCTGAGAAATGATCTTCACTAACCATACTCACTAATATGGGCTTAGAAATGTTTATTTTTCATTATCATTTGCTGTTTAGCAAACCTCTAGCCCTAATCCCATTCCACTGGCTAAAGCTTAAGGACAGAACACCAGATTCATTCAGTTATATACTGTTAAGCATCCCATTAACCCAAACTAACATCCCACCATACTGCCGATGATTCTATTATAATATACTTTGTTTGCAATGCCTTTTTTTTTAAAAACATTTTGAAGAGATGACTCATCAGATGTCCTGTTCTTTGTTAGGATTCCATGGGGAGGGTAGTGGAGAGGAAGAGGCGAAGATGGACAGATTGCGCTGGGAGCAGGAAGTGAAATCCTCAGAAGTGGCGCGACTAGTAGACACTCTGCAGCTTGATCGGGTAGCACACGGAGAGGGTGACTGGAAAGTGCAGGAGAAGAATATCTCCTGTATGGAGGAGCTGAAAGCTGAGCTGGAGGCGCAGACGCGTGCTCACGAGGAGGCCCTGTCCGCGGTGGTGGAGGAGGAAGCGTGGAGGGAGAATGCCAGGCTACTCCAGGAACGGGGAGACTTGCAGCGGGAGATGAGCACACTCCGAGGGGAATCCCAGGATCTAACTGGGAAGCTGCAGGCCATGGAGAGGGAGGTCAGTCTGCAGACAGCCAGAGCAGAAAAAGCTGCCGAGGACCTCCAGGCCACGCATGACCACGAGCTCAGAGAGAAAACTGCCCTGATTGACTCCCTGAAACAGGAAGTGGCACGCCTAGGGCAGGAAGTCGTGGCCTCTCAAGCTGCGTCGGGAGTACAAAGGGACAGCAGGCTTCTCAGAGACAAGATGGCGGAACTGAAGAGGGAATGCTCAGAGGCCCTGGAGGAGAGGCTCCTGCTGAAAGAGAAACTGGCCCAACAGCAGATCTCAGAACAGGAGTTGGAGGAGCTGAAAGAGAAACTAGCCCAACATCAGATCTCAGAACAGGAGTTGGGGGAACTGAAAGAGAAACTGGCCCAACAGCAGATCATAGAACAGGAGCTGAAAGAGAAACTGGCCCAACAGCAGATCTCAGAACAGGAGTTGGGGGAACTGAAAGAGAAACTGGCCCAACAGCAGATCATAGAACAAGAGCTGAAAGAGAAACTGGCCCAACAGCAGATCTCAGAACAGGAGTTGGGGGAGCTGAAAGAGAAACTGGCCCAACAGCAGATCATAGAACAAGAGCTGAAAGAGAAACTAGCCCAACAGCAGATCTCAGAACAGGAGTTGGGGGAGCTGAAAGAGAAACTGGCCCAACAGCAGATCATAGAACAAGAGCTGAAAGAGAAACTAGCCCAACAGCAGATCTCAGAACAGGAGTTGGGGGAGCTGAAAGAGAAACTGGCCGAACAGCAGATCTCAGAACAGGAGTTGGAGGAGCTGAAAAAGAAACTAGCCCAACAGCAGATCTCAGAACAGGAGTTGGAGGAGCTGAAAGAGAAACTAGCCCAACAGCAGATCTCAGAACAGGAGTTGGAGGAGCTGAAAGAGAAACTAGCCCAACAGCAGATCTCAGAACAGGAGTTGGAGGAGCTGAAAAAGAAACTAGCCCAACAGCAGATCTCAGAACAGGAGTTGGAGGAGCTGAAAGAGAAACTAGCCCAACAGCAGATCTCAGAACAGGAGTTGGAGGAGCTGAAAGAGAAACTGGCCCAACAGGAACTGACCTTGGAGCAGCTTAAGGCGGAAATGGAGGCTAAAGAAGAGGCCCACGTTGACAGCAAAAACTCTGTAGCTGAGGGGCTGAGGAAACTAAACTCTAATCTGGAGGCTGAGGTTGCAACCTTGAAGGGAAAGCTGGCCTATCTGGAGGAAGAGGAGCGCACACGCCAAACAGAGAGGGAGGTGGCTGTAACCGTGTCCCAAACGGAGAGAGTGACAGAGTTGGAGAAGATACTGTTCGACAAGGAGGCGGAGGTGTCGGGCCTGCAGCGGAGCCTGAGGGAGGCGCAGGAGAGGTGGGAGGATGAGGAGACCGCTGCGGTGCAGGAGGCTCGTAGGAGGGAGGTGGAGAGGAGGAGGGAGCTGCTGGCCGTGGCTGAAGAGGCCATCGCTCAGAAGGACGCTGAGCTGAAGAAGAGAGCCCAGGACATCACCAGGTTAGTGGGCTGGCTGGCATCGTTCACTCTGACTAGTGGGGAGGCCTACGGGCCAATCCCAAATCATCCTCTAAACCCTATGCACGTGTGGAGATCTGAGAGGATATGATTGGTGTAGGCTAGGTGGAACTGTCACCGTACTGCCTTTTAGAGGGCAAGGTGCAGCTATTACAAGATTGATTACATGTGTCTTCTCAGATCTCTACAAGTGTACAGGGCACCGGGTTTAGCGTTGTTTTTAAATGAATCTCATGTGTTTGTGACCACAGATTGAAGGAGACCATTAAACTTGACTCGGACAAAGTGAAGAGTTTGAGCCTGGACCTTGAGAGGAAAGAAGATGAAGTTTCTGATCTCAAAGAGAAGTTGTCCGACTCTAAAAAACAGATACAGCAAGTTCAAAAGGAGGTAAAGGCTGAAAAGATTTATATTTTTCATTGTGGCGGCAGGGTAGCCTAGTGGTTAGAGTGTAGAGGTGGCAGCGTAGCCTAGTGGTTAGAGCGTAGAGGCGGCAGCGTAGCCTAGTGGTTAGAGCGTAGGGGCGGCAGCGTAGCCTAGTGGTTAGAGCGTTGGACTAGTAACCGAAAGGTTGCAAGATCAAATCCCCAAGCTGACAAGGTACAAAATCTGTCGTTCTGCCCCTGAACAAGGCAGTTGTTCAGGGGCCGTCATTGAAAATAAGCATTCTACTGTCAATGTCTGTCTATGGAGATTGCATGGTTGTGTGCTTGATTTTTACATTTTTTATACACTTGTCAGCAATGAGTGTGGCTGAAATGGCAAAAATCCACTCATTTGAACAGGTGTCCACATACTTTTGCAATGTAGTTGGTGAATAATTCTACACACAATCACTATTTCAATAACATATTAAACACTAGTAATACAATATGAATAACGCATTAAACACTTAATGACGTATTGAAGACTTGATAACATGTGTGACCCTTTTTTGTTATCCCTACCCAAGATCGTCTTGGAGAAATCTCTCAAACTGAAACTGCTGGACTTGGAGAAAGTGAGGAAACAGCAGCAGGCAGACTTGGCCAACAAAGACCGGACCATACAACAACTGAAATCTGTATGTTGTGTACTCTCTGGGTTATTTTCATTCTAATATATATATATATATATATATATATATATGCATGCCCTTGTTGTTGACCGGCTCGGCTCTTCCTCTATCCAGGAACATTCTGCTGACTCGAAGTCTGCGGAGAACCTAAAGCTGTATCAGAACGCCTGCAAAGGTACCCATTGCTCCGTACTGTTCTACCCTGTGTGTCTGTCTTCCATACATCAGTTTGTGTTTTGAACTCTCTTCCTCGACCACTTAGTAAAACTGTGGATTAATCACACTATAGAACACACTGTTCTAAAAAAATGTATTCCGTTTAGCAGCAAATATCAACATATGAGACTCACGCATACTGAGAAAATGCAGCGTCACTCACGCATACTGAGAATGCAGCGTCACTCACGCATACTGAGAATGCAGCGTCACTCACGCATACTGAGAATGCAGCGTCACTCACGCATACTGAGAATGCAGCGTCACTCACGCATACTGAGAATGCAGCGTCACTCACGCATACTGAGAATGCAGCGTCGCTCACGCATACTGAGAATGCAGCGTCGCTCACGCATACTGAGAATGCAGCGTCGCTCACGCATACTGAGAATGCAGCGTCGCTCACGCATACTGAGAATGCAGCGTCGCTCACGCATACTGAGAATGCAGCGTCACTCACGCATACTGAGAATGCAGCGTCACTCACGCATACTGCGAATGCAGTGTCACTCACGCATACTGAGAAAATGCAGCGTCACTCACGCATACTGAGAAAATGCAGCGTCACTCACGCATACTGAGAAAATGCAGCGTCACTCACGCATACTGAGAAAATGCAGCGTCACTCACGCATACTGAGAAAATGCAGCGTCACTCACGCATACTGAGAAAATGCAGCGTCACTCACGCATACTGAGAAAATGCAGCGTCACTCACGCATACTGAGAAAATGCAGCGTCACTCACGCATACTGAGAGAATGCAGCGTCACTCACGCATACTGAGAAAATGCAGCGTCACTCACGCATACTGAGAAAATGCAGCGTCACTCACGCATACTGAGAGAATGCAGCGTCACTCACGCATACTGAGAGAATGCAGCGTCACTCACGCATACTGAGAAAATGCAGCGTCACTCACGCATACTGGGGCGGCAGTATGGGGGCGGCAGGGTAGCCTAGTGGTTAGAACGTTGGACTAGTAACTGGAAGGTTGCAAGTTCAAACCCCCGAGCTGAGGTACAAATCTGTCGTTCTGCCCCTGAACAGGCAGTTAACCCACTGTTCCTAGGCAGTCATTGAAAATAAGAATTTGTTCTTAACTGACTTGCCTACTGAGAACACATCATTTAATGCAGTGTGTGTGTTTGTGTTTCCCCCAACAGCACACATTTTATTGTAGATCCGGACAAACTCGCCTGATTCAACTCATTGAGGGCCTGATGATGATTAGTTGACAAGTTGAATCAGGTGTGTTTATCTGGGGTTACGATAAAATGTGTACTGTTTGGGAGTACTGGAGTTGGGAAACACTGATTTAATGCGCAATTGCGTGTTTTCCTGTCGTTTGTTTTTGGTACAGCCGTTCCCTTTATCTGATTATTAGACACACGTGGATCTGAAAAGGTGCTCTTCCTCCATTAGCATCCAGAGAATTATATTACTGTGGATAAAAGTCAAAATGAGTTTGACATCCTGGCATTTTTAAAGCATTTACTTTTAAGTTTCAAAATTGCACATACCAGAGAACGTTCTATTTCCACATAACCAAAATGGCCACTATTTAGAATGCAAGTACAAGTATTGGAACACGGTCATAGTGTTGACTACACACGGTAGTTCAGCTATTGTGACACAGCCGTAGTGTTTTGACAGTACACACGGTAGTCTATTCCCATATGCTCTTCTCTGTGTGTCTCTGTCTTGTATTCATGGGGTTCATTGTGCTTCCTCAGACCTTCAGGCTAAGGAGCGTTTGATTGAGGACATGCGTCTGGCTCTGACTGAGCAGGAGGACACCCAGACCCAACAGGAGCAGGTGCTGGAGGCCAAACTGGAAGAGATTGATGCCCTCACAGAAGGTGGGATTATCAAATCACTATTTAAAGTGCATTTAAACACGTGTCAATACACTTAACAAAACTAATATATATATTAAAAATGAATAATAACAATATAATATTTAAATATAGCTGCAAACACAAGCAGCAATGAACGGGGTTCACAGGATGACAAAAGAAACAAGATCAGTCTTTGTGTAATCAGTGAAAGCATTGCCATGTTAATAAAAAATGTAATGAGTAAATACAAAATCTGGAGTGTATCTGAAGTTCATGAGGAGAAACTGATTGTAGCTGATTTTGAGAACTAATGTTACATTATGCAAAGAATAAATTGTTAGACATTTCCTTTTTTTTTAAAATTATTTTTAGATATCAATACTAAATTCAGTGTAGTTCATTTTAGGGATGTCCGTGATAGCAATGACGTGTTTTCAAATTGATAGGCCACTGGAGTGGATTTACAGTGGTTTAAAATGGACACTTAAAATCAGATTTTTATTTATCAATAACTCAGCCATCTTTTGACCAATCCCTTGGCATTTCTCCATGAGAAGATTTTTTTTTAAATGTATATTTTAGCAGTAGAGTTACATAGTCAAATAAGTGAATTGTAAATAGTTTCTTAAAGATATCAATGGCAAACTTAACATGGTTCATCGTATTAATGTCTTTGATGACACTGAACAGTTTCATAGGCCATTGTTGAGTGGTACAAAGGATTTAAATGGAAACGTAAAATCTAATTTCCTGTTGTTTTTTTTTGTATCAGTAACTCGGCCATCTCTTAACTTAGTTTGAGAAAAGCTAAGGGATTGGTTAAGAGGTGTACAATGAGCCTAGATGTCCCAAGATGGAGGAAAACAACCTATCCTGATTGGACCTTATGGGCCCTTGAGACACATTTGTTCAGCGTGAGGAAAGACGTCAACATACACCGTTTCAAGTCGCTAGGTCAAATGGGGCGGCGATATAAGCGTTTAAGTGAGACCCCTTATAACATCGCCACCTACTGGCCAATCAGTGCCATTATTATTTTGACCAAATTACTCATGACCTCTGTTTCTTTTTCTTTGTCAAATTTAGAAAAAAAATAGATTACAGGTTGGCTGTGAACCCCTAAAAAAGACGTATTTTTCCATTCAGATTTCAGCTCTTTATATTTGGTAACAAACAGTACTCAAGTGTTTTGTTGTTGTCATTTTCAGAGGTGGAGAAAGTGAAAGGACTGTTACGCTACCAGGAAAATAGAAAAGACACTGCGGCCCTGAGAGACGGCCAATCGGACGAAGCCAAATTAGCCAAACAGGAAGCCGTTCAGGCTCAAGTGACCTTGAAGGTGGGCGTCTACATGTTTAGTTGATAATGCATATTTCTGTCCCGTATTTTTTTTAGATTGGATTAAACCTCGTTTGTACGTGTTTTTCCCCCAAGTAATCATATGAGTTGGGATTATACAACCAAAAAATGACCGTGACGACTGAACAGACCTCTTATCGAGGACGTCTTTACTGATCTCGATAATTAGGATAAATAGTCTACAGCCTTCTAAATGTGATGTTTGACGGGAAATAAGTCTGCTAGTGTGGCTGGTTGGTAACGGGACAATTGCTAGCTGCAACGTTCAAACTAGAAGTAGGCGTTTTGTAAGGGTCATGTAAAAAGTAATTGAGGGGCACATTGTTAGAAATCAATCATTATTGCGTATTTTTGTCTACATTGTGTGTGTTTTCTAGCTGTGCACTGAGAAGCACCAGGCTGACAGGAGGAAGTGGCTTGAGGAGAAGATGGTTCTGATCCGGCAGGCCAAGGAGGCCGAGGACAAGAGGAACCAGGAGATGAGGAAGTTCGCAGACGGCCGTGAGCGACACGCCAAACAGCAAACCCAAGTGGTAATAGAACTCCCCCCCCCCCCCCCCCCCAGCCGTTCCGTGTATCTGAACTATTCCACAACCATCACATTTACACCTGATTTCAACTTGTCAACTAATCATCAAGCACTTAAATAGCTGAATCAAGTGGGCTACAACAAAATGGTGAAACGTCTCGGGGTCCCCGAGGAGAGGTTTTTAAAACCCCTGCCCTTGAGTTCAGCCGCAAAACAGACGGCGCCTGCTAAGGAGCCCCTCTTGTCTGTCTGTGACCCTGTAGGAAGATCTCGTGGCCCAGCTCGGTGAGAAGGAGCAGGACCTAGTCAAGTGGAGGAAAGAAAGGGACTCCCTGGTGACCGCTCTGGAGGTCCAGCTAACCAAACTCGTCTCCAACATCGCAGACAAGGATGAACAGATAGCCAGTCTCCGCTGCCACGCCACCTCTCAGCCAGCAGAGGTCAGTTCAAGCACACGCATGATGGGACTGTTAGGTTGGTTGGGGCTGTCGGAGAATGTTCTCATTTGGGATGGTACATATTAGCACTATTAAGGTTGGCTGCAGGGTTGTTGGTCATTTTCCATTTTAACTTTGCATACAGAAGAAGTGATTTGGAGTTTGCACTGTTTAGAAAACCCTTCTTTTTTTTTAAATTGTAATAGTTGGCACTGATTTTATGCACATTGAGTGTGGAAATTGCTCTCTACAAAGGTATTGTTACTGTAGGTTAATTTATTATCTATCATTTTGAAATGGAATTGTTTCAAACTCTGTCTGGATTGGGCACAGTTCACATTCCATTACGTTTTGTGGTACCTTAACAGCACGAAAATGAACACAACTTTGTACCATGAGGCTGGATGGGAGTTAATTGGTCCATTTATATCCTAATGGGTGGTTGTGTTGGTGGTGTTTGTCCTTCCTCAGAGACACCATGGCCAGGTGGAGGTTGAGGAGCTGCAGAGCCTTCTGTCTGAGAGAGACGCTGAGATCCTTCAGCTGAAGGAACAACTGATGGCTGTAGCCAAAGCAAGTGGCAACGTCTCATCCGTGCCTCCCACTAAGCTCAGAGAGACCGCCACTCTGGTGAGAGAGCCGTCTCCTTTATGAGAAATCCAAGTGTATGGGTCACGTGTACAGGATACAGGGTGTAAAAATGCTTTACTTGCGAGCTCTCTACAGTACACATTGAATAAAGTTATATTTATGCTCATCTCCCATCTATATTTTGTAAGTTGGTCTTGTTGATACAAAGGATGATGTCGGTCACTCTCTCTCATTCTCTCTCTCTCATTCTCTCTCACTCTCTCTCTCTCTCTCTCTCTCTCTCTCACAGACTAAAGCAGAGGAGTGCCCTCCCCAAGTCAGTGAGAGAACTCTCCACGACGACAACAGTGAACTAGTACATGGAGTGAAGACTGAGAAGAGGACCAGTCAGGTAACCAGTTGTCTCTCTAGACATGCGGGTTTCCTCCCCACAATGTTTCCCATGCCTTAACACGTCTGTCTGTACGTAACAGAACATCAGTTTGGCATAGAGGAAGTACGTTATCGCCTTATCTGACCTGTTGCCCCCCCCCCCAGAATGGTAGTTATCAAGATGAAGAGATCACTGAGGAGTGCATTTCTCAAGTTTAGTCTAGTTTGCATCAACTATCTTCACTAAAACCGCTGCGAAGGTTTAGCCTGCAAACCATTTTTTTTTTGACTCGCTACGTTTTGTCATGTCTGTCTTGTGATTGGTTGGGAGTAGCTGCAGTTGTCCGGTGGTAATCATGGACATTGCATCAGACAGAGCAGACAGCCAGAGATGGTGCTGAGGTGAAGGTTAACGAATGGACACAAGGTTATGTGAGCTATTGAATCAATCCAATATGGTATCCTTCCGCGCGCCAGGAGACACTCCGAGTAAAGGCTTTTCAGTTCTAAAAAAATATTCTCTCAAGGTATTGGCCTCATTCTGGTCCACGCTCATTATTTGAAGTGCGTTTTCTACTATTTTTCATGTGTCAATTTTAAACACTTCTGAACGAAGAGCTGTTTGGGGAGCCAAATTAACGTCTCTTTTTAGGTGAACATTAGTCTAGCATTGTCTTGCATTAGGAGGAACCCAGGGCCAACCGCACCAGCATATGGTCTCACAAGGGGTCTGAGGATCTCATCTCGGCGTCTCCAGACTGTCACGTCTGTCACATGTGCTCAGTGTGAACCTGCTTTCATCTGTGAAGAGCACAGGGCGCCAGTGGCGAATTTGCCAATCTTGGTGTTCTCTGGCAAATGAAAAACGTCCTGCACGGTGTTGGGCTGTAAGCAAACCCCCACCTGTGGACGTCGGGCCCTCATACCACCCTCATGGAGTCTGCTCAAACGGTCAGAAACAGACACATGCACATTTGTGGCCTGCTGGAGGTCATTTTGCAGGGCTCTGGCAGTGCTCCTCCTGCTCCTCCTTGCACAAAGGCGGAGGTAGCGGTCCTGCTGCTGGGTTGTTGCCCTCCTACGGCCTCCTCCACGTCTCCTGATGTACTGGCCTGTCTCCTGGTAGCGCCTCCATGCTCTGGACACTACGCTGACAGACACAGCAAACCTTCTTGCCACAGCTCGCATTGATGTGCCATCCTGGATGAGCTGCACTACCTGAGCCACTTGTGTGGGTTGTATACTCTGTCTCATGCTACCACTAGAGTGAAAGCTCCGCCATCATTCAAAAGTGACCAAAACATCAGCCAGGAAGCATAGGAACTGAGAAGTGGTCTGTGGTCCCCACCTGCAGAACCACTCCTTTATTGGGGGTGTCATGCTAATTGCCTATAATTTCCACCTGTTGTCTATTCCATTTGCCCAACAGCATGTGACATTTATTGTCAATCAGTGTTGCTTCCAAAGTGGACAGTTTGATTTCACAGAAGTGTGATTGACTTGGAGTTACATTGTGTTGTTTAAGTGTTCCCTTTATTTTTTTGAGCAGTGTATTTAAAAAAAATAAAAATAAATGTGTTCCATGATTTTGTAGTAGAGATTGCTTCTGGCAACGCGTGTCGCTTTAGAATCTGTCAGAACATCATGCTGAAGGATAACCCAACTGACTAGACGCTCCTGAAGGATAACCCGACTGACTAGACGCTCCTGTAGGGTTAACCCAACTGACTAGGTGCTCCTGAAGGGTTAACCCAACTGACTAGACGCTCCTGAAGGATAACCCGACTGACTAGACGCTCCTGAAGGTTAACCCGACTGACTAGGCGCTCCTGAAGGGTTAACCCAACTGACTAGACGCTCCTGAAGGATAACCCGACTGACTAGATGCTCCTGTAGGGTTAACCCAACTGACTAGGTGCTCCTGAAGGGTTAACCCAACTGACTAGACGCTCCTGAAGGATAACCCGACTGACTAGACGCTCCTGAAGGTTAACCCGACTGACTAGGCGCTCCTGAAGGGTTAACCCAACTGACTAGACGCTCCTGAAGGATAACCCAACTGACTAGGTGCTCCTGAAGGGTTAACCCAACTGACTAGACGCTCCTGAAGGGTTAACCCGACTGACTAGTAGGTTAACCCGACTGACTAGACGCTCCTGAAGGATAACCCAACTGACTAGACGCTCCTGAAGGATAACCCAACTGACTAGGTGCTCCTGAAGGGTTAACCCAACTGACTAGACGCTCCTGAAGGATAACCCAACTGACTAGGCGCTCCTGAAGGATAACCCAACTGACTAGATGCTCCTGAAGGGTTAACCCAACTGACTAGTAGGTTAACCCGACTGACTAGTAGGTTAACCCGACTGACTAGGCGCTCCTGAAGGGTTAACCCAACTGACTAGACGCTCCTGAAGGGTTAACCCGACTGACTAGGCGCTCCTGAAGGGTTAACCCGACTGACTAGGCGCTCCTGAAGGGTTAACCCGACTGACTAGTAGGTTAACCCGACTGACTAGTAGGTTAACCCGACTGACTGGTTAACCCGACTGACTAGTAGGTTAACCCGACTGACTAGTAGGTTAACCCGACTGACTAGGCGCTCCTGAAGGGTTAACCCAACTGACTAGACGCTCCTGAAGGGTTAACCCGACTGACTAGGCGCTCCTGAAGGGTTAACCCGACTGACTAGACGCTCCTGAAGGATAACCCGACTGACTAGGCGCTCCTGAAGGTTAACCCGACTGACTAGTAGGTTAACCCAACTGACTAGGCGCTCCTGAAGGTTAACCCAACTGACTAGTAGGTTGACCCGACTGACTAGTAGGTTGACCCGAATGACTAGGTGCTCCTGAAGGTTAACCCGCCCTCACTGTCATACTGTGTACCCTTGTCTTTTTAGGGGTCTGGGGGCTACCCGTCGGTGCTAGACTCCTCAGAGATCATAACGGAGGGAGGCAGGACCAGCCGCTTCCCCAAGCCTGAGCTCGAGATCTCCTTCAGCCCGCTGCAGCCCAACAGGATGGCCCTGAAACGCCAGGGAGAGGACGTGGTCAACGTCAAAATCACCCGCAAGAGGAAGAGCTCAGAGATCGACAAGGTAGACCGTGTTAAAGGCATCGTTCTCCCCCCCCCCCCCCCCCCCCCCCCCCAAATTACAGAATGACATTTTTAGTTTCCTTTACCCAGTAAGAGCTGTTTGGATATGAGCATGCTATTGCTCCCATGACTTGAATGGGATTTGTGCCACAAATGCTAAAACGTTAGCATTTGCAAACCGTGCCAGAGTAACTGAACCAAAGCATGGGTTGCTGCCATACCTTGTCCATACACTGCTTACAGGGTAAGCAAACCAATGTCATTTAGGTGAACTGTCCTGTTTTTTTTTTTTTTAAACTTTCAGCGAGGGATTGGATGTTCAGTCCGGTGTACAACTGTGCGGTCCTCCTGCCACAGCACGCCTGTAGCGTGAGTACTGTGAGTGAAGGCTGTGGGGCAGTGACGTAGGAGTGAGTGAAGGCTGTGGGGCAGTGACGTAGGAGTGAGTGAAGGCTATGGGGCAGTGACGTAGGAGTGAGTGAAGGCTGTGGGGCAGTGACGTAGGAGTGAGTGAAGGCTATGGGGCAGTGACGTAGGAGTGAGTGAAGGCTATGGGGCAGTGACGTAGGAGTGAGTGAAGGCTATGGGGCAGTGACGTAGGAGTGAGTGAAGGCTATGGGGCAGTGACGTAGGAGTGAGTGAAGGCTATGGGGCAGTGACGTAGGAGTGAGTGAAGGCTATGGGGCAGTGACGTAGGAGTGAGTGAAGGCTGTGGGGCAGTGACGTAGGAGTGAGTGAAGGCTATGGGGCAGTGACGTAGGAGTGAGTGAAGGCTGTGGGGCAGTGACGTAGGAGTGAGTGAAGGCTGTGGGGCAGTGACGTAGGAGTGAGTGAAGGCTATGGGGCAGTGACGTAGGAGTGAGTGAAGGCTATGGGGCAGTGACGTAGGAGTGAGTGAAGGCTGTGGGGCAGTGACGTAGGAGTGAGTGAAGGCTGTGGGGCAGTGATGTAGGAGTGAGTGAAGGCTGTGGGGCAGTGACGTAGGAGTGAGTGAAGGCTATGGGGCAGTGACGTAGGAGTGAGTGAAGGCTATGGGGCAGTGACGTAGGAGTGAGTGAAGGCTGTGGGGCAGTGACGTAGGAGTGAGTGAAGGCTGTGGGGCAGTGACGAGTGAGTGAAGGCTATGGGGCAGTGATGTAGGAGTGAGTGAAGGCTGTGCGGCAGTATGGGTCTCTGCTGCAGTGACGTAGGAGTGAGTGAAGGCTATGGGGCAGTGATGTAGGCATTAGTGAAGGCTATGGGGCAGTATGGGTCTACTGCAGTGACGTAGGAGTGAGTGAAGGCTATGGGGCAGTATGGCCTCCATATAGGAGGAGTATTTCTGAGGTTTAAACCTCTGCAGTTAGAGACTCCAGTAATTCACTAATGATTTCCCTGCTCACTGTCCCAGTTGTATGATAGAGAGGGGAGGAGAGTGAGACTCGGGGTGAATGTCAATTGTATTTCCTTGATTCCTCACATCCTTACCTCCCTCTCAAAATGGGTTGGTGAAGGAAGTTCGAGGGGAGGAACCTCATATCTTCTACTCCAATGTGCTTTGAGAATGAAACTGGGAGAGGAAACGAGGAGACATTCAACTGAGGACTTGGGGAAAGTGATTGCTGACAGCACATAGGCAGCCTCTGCAGAGGCTTTTGGTCAAAAGACACTACCTTTACACCTGTAGCCTTGATCCAGAACAGCTCATAGAACAGGAGCCCATCACCTGTTTCTGTAGTGAGGCAGCTTGATGTACCAGTACACCTCCTGGATAGGACACTAGTCACTAGTCTAGCTCCTCAGTACACCCCCTGGACAGGACACTAGAATACCTCCTCAGTACACCCCCTGGACAGGACACTAGAATATCTCCTCAGTACACCTCCTGGACAGGACACTAGAATATCTCCTCGGTACACCTCCTGGACAGGACACTAGAATATCTCCTCAGTACACCTCCTGGACAGGACACTAGAATATCTCCTCGGTACACCTCCTGGACAGGACACTAGAATATCTCCTCGGTACACCTCCTGGACAGGACACTAGAATATCTCCTCAGTACACCCCCTGGACAGGACACTAGTCTATTGCAGGGTCTTACCTCCAATCTATCTCCTTAATGCTGAGTGCCAAGCAGTCCCATTTTTTTTTTTCCCCCAGTCTGGTATGACACTGAGTAGGCCTTTTTAGACTTGTCCTTTACTTACCAACAGGGGAACTATTGTAACTAAAGCCCACACAGCCCAGCGGGGGAGCCCCTGGGAGCTCTGAGGTTCCTAGTCCTATTTTCTGTTATTCAGCCCCTCTGTTACATGACTCATTCACCTTTTTTTTGGGACACAAAAACAAGACTGTTTTCCTTGTGTCTTATCACATTTGACTCCCCATTGCTGGGAATAAAATCACACACATGTTGTTTGTTGAGGAGGGCGGGCGCACAGACATGAAGGCGGGCGCACCCGATAGGAGTGCGGGCACACCGACAAACCTGACCAGTGAGAGTCCAGACCCGGGTAACTGCCAAAATAAAGGAAACGCCAACATAGTGCTTTTTATTTTTAATAGGCTGTTGGTCGACCACGAGCTGACAGAACAACTTCAGTGTTCCTTATCAGATTGTCTGGAACTCTATTGGAGGGATGTGAGAAATTCCATCATTTGGTGTTTTGATGACGGTGGTAGAAAACACTGTCCTCAGTTGGGTTGAGATCTGGTGACCTTGAGACCCCTCCTTTTTTATAAATCATTGATCTCTTCTAGCCATGGTAGCCAAAATAATGTACAACTGGGCATTTTGAAACATGACCCTAAGCATGATGGGATGTTAATTGTTTAATAAACTCCAGAACCTGTGTGGAAGCACCTACTTTCAATATACTTTTGTGTCCATAATTTAGTGTTTCCTTTTTATTGTTGACGGTTACCTGTATCTTTAACAACATTGTCTATTTAGTCAAACTTTTTATTGTTGACGGTTACCTGTATCTTTAACAACATTCTCTATTTAGTCAGACACTTTTTATTGTTGACGGTTACCTGTATCTTTAACAACATTCTCTATTTAGTCAGACACTTTTTATTGTTGACGGTTACCTGTATCTTTAACAACATTCTCTATTTAGTCAGACACTTTTTATTGTTGACGGTTACCTGTATCTTTAACAACATTCTCTATTTAGTCAGACACTTTTTATTGTTGACGGTTACCTGTATCTTTAACAACATAGTATTAAGGATGAATGCATCTGAAGCACACGAGCCTTCGGTGTAGACGACTCAGGTTATTCTTCTTCCTGATGGAAGTCTTGTTGATTTCTGCCTTAAGGCGTCTTTGTATAAATGTTGTTGTTAATCCTCGCTGCCAACTGTTTCTCAGTTACTTCAGAAGGGGTTTCTTATTGTTTCCCACCACGTCTAACACCTCTTCTCTTTTCTCTAAAGAAGAAAGGTTGGCACCGTAGGGCTAAACAGAGAGCAACACATGAGCTCTCATCTCAGGTATTCAAACCAGTCAGACCCATGTCTGTTCTCATCAGTCCCATCGTACCATTTCAGCCATCTTGGGGGGTTCCATTTTTACCCTTCTTCATGACATGTTTGGTGATCGTGCATGTTACTCCGTCCATCGTCATTCTTCTCCATTTTTGTTTTGTTTGTTGTATTACTTTGTTCAGGAATGTTTAGGTTGGCGTAAATGGCAAAACTATGTAAGTTCTCTGAGAGACGATCTTGAAGGTTTGGTCGTGATTTTGAAACGCCAATTGTTTCAGCGCTGGGTATTTCCTGCTTTTGTGGTAATTTCTATAAATTAATATGTACCCTTTTGATTTCTGGATGACTTATAACTTATAAAATGCAGAAACACAAACTCCAGAGATTGTGGATAGTTTGAAACATGCTCAATGATTTTAATATCTTTATGTAAAATAAACCTATAGCAAATTTAGCACCTGTTATAGCAGATGTTATCGCGGGTGATGCGAAATGCTTGTACTTCTAGCTCCATCAGTGCAGTAATATATCTAACAATAAACACAATCTAAAATGAAGGAATGGAATTTAAGAATATAATATATATATATATATATATATATATATAAATATATGGACGAGCAATGTCCGAGTGGCATAGACGAAGATGCAGTAGGCTAGAGTGTCTATACATATGAGATGAGTAATGCCAAATATGTAAACATGATTAAAGTGACTAGTGTTTCATTTTTTATTAAAGTTGCCAGTAATTTCAAGTCTGTAAATACTGATATAATGTTGGACAGTTGTTACCAATTCACTTATTGAAGATACTTTTATTTTGGAATACACATTTATTTTTTTTATTTTTTAGATTAGGTTAACTTTTGCCATGAGTTTCTGAACTTTTCAGGCTAGATTTGTGTCGGATAGTCTTCACTGGAGCTGTGAACCATGCATTTGTTAATCTACATCAATAATTGGAAACCTACTAACTTATTTCATCTGCTATTGCATGAGACTCTTGAAATGTTTGGCATTTCTTAATTGTATTTGTTCAATTGATCTTTTGAAAATCTATACATTCATGAAATTAAATGAATATGTCCTATCTAATCCCGATCATTAGAAGGGGGAAAACTCCCTAGGCTGTTTGTTGCCTACATGTTAGATTCAATTTGACTTTGTTTTTGGCTCATACTTACGTAGCGTAATGTAGCTTTAAAAAAACCCACAGCATATGCATTTTAAATTTCTCTTCCTGGTCTGTCTCATCTCTCTCCCTCTCTGACATGTGCTGGTGTTTCTCAGGATGAGGTGAACAACGAGAACCGAAGGAACACCAGAACCCGGATGCATTCTAAACTGGCTGTACATCAAGAGGAGGTGAGGGAGACACTTTTTTTTAAATGACTGCCCCCCCCAACTCGTTTTAAACACGACCTATGTGGCATCTCTAAAGATGCATCGGCATGGTGCTTGCAACGCCAAGATTGTGAGTTCGGGCTCCCGTGGGTCAACCATACATCACATTTGGTGTTTTGTTAGGATCCCTGCTGGCTGTTGGTGTATCTTGGTGTTTTGTTAGGATCCCTGCTGGCTGTTGGTGTATCTTGGTGTTTTGTTAGGATCCCCGCTGGCTGTTGGTGTATCTTGGTGTTTTGTTAGGATCCCTGCTGGCTGTTGGGGTATCTTGGTGTTTTGTTAGGATCCCCGCTGGCTGTTGGTGTATCTTGGTGTTTTGTTAGGATCCCTGCTGGCTGTTGGTGTATCTTGGTGTTTTGTTAGGATCCCTGCTGGCTGTTGGGGTATCTTGGTGTTTTGTTAGGATCCCCGCTGGCTGTTGGGGTATCTTGGTGTTTTGTTAGGATCCCCGCTGGCTGTTGGTGTATCTTGGTGTTTTGTTAGGATCCCTGCTGGCTGTTGGGGTATCTTGGTGTTTTGTTAGGATCCCCGCTGGCTGTTGGGGTATCTTGGTGTTTTGTTAGGATCCCCGCTGGCTGTTGGTGTATCTTGGTGTTTTGTTAGGATCCCCGCTGGCTGTTGGTGTATCTTGGTGTTTTGTTAGGATCCCCGCTGGCTGTTGGTGTATCTTGGTGTTTTGTTAGGATCCCTGCTGGCTGTTGGGGTATCTTGGTGTTTTGTTAGGATCCCTGCTGGCTGTTGGTGTATCTTGGTGTTTTGTTAGGATCCCCGCTGGCTGTTGGTGTATCTTGGTGTTTTGTTAGGATCCCCGCTGGCTGTTGGTGTATCTTGGTGTTTTGTTAGGATCCCCGTTCAGCTACTCTTCCTGTGGTCCACATGACATAATACAGAGCATGAATAGACAAGAAACAGCTCAAGGACAGAACGTTTTTTTTTTTTTCTTTTCTTAAGGCACACGTAGCCTACATACACAAACTATCTAGGTCGAACAGGGGAGAGGCGTTGTGCCGTAAGGTGTTGCTTTATCTGTTTTTTGATATGAGATGGAAGGAGGTTCCATGCAGTAAGGGCTCTATATAATACTGTACGTTTTCTTGAATTTGTCCTGGATTTCGGGCTGAAAATACCCCTGACGGGGTTGTGTGTGTGTGTGTGTGTGTGTACAGTTGTTCCTCCTTTTAAAAGTTGTGTGCTTACACCGCGGGACTGAGGTACCCAGTGTCACCACTTCATTACTCCAGACCACCACAAGGGGGCGTTAGAGCACTCATTATGCATTTGGGTCCCAGGGTTTTTATTTAACCAATCGTATCGATCCCTGTTAACTTCAGCAAAGATGGCTGACAAAACATTACGGGGAAACAGATGTAATTATAACGTCATAACGAGTCAAACAAAAACATGTATAATTGAGTGGAACATATTAGTTAATGTAGAGACAAATGATTGTACATATTTTTGGTTTGTGTCATAAAGTACATTTTACAAAAATCTCCTATTTAGCCAGGCTTTTTCTCCCAGCCACATCCAATACCAGGTTTATCAAACTCACTCATTATACACTTCAACAGTGTTTACCACTCCTGCTCCTGGGACATCAGTGATTTACACATTGTAACTATGCAATAGACTGGAAACATAATTTAAGTAAAGGCTGATTTTGAAATTCATATATATACCGAATAAAAAGAACAGTTCATCCTGCCAGCACGCCCACAAGAGAGCCACTCAGGCAGAGAATGACGTGTGGAGAGGAGCGAGAAGCGAGATGAGAATAACAATCCAGGCTATTTGCTCTGAGACCGGCATTATAATGTAATGAAACGAGCAGGTTTCAAACCCTCAATATTCTAGCTTGAGGTCCAAATTTATTAATTGGGGTTGGGGACGATTTTGTGGCTAAAAACATTTTTATCAATTGGAATCTTTAACATGTGGAAAGAGGGAGAAAGTATTACTGTTAGGTTTTCACAAACCTTGCAGGATGGGCTATTAGCTGAACAATAGACCATTCAACCTTTACTAGTGTAGCAGGATGGGCTATTAGCTGAACAATAGACCATTCAACCTTTACTAGTGTAGCAGGATGGGCTATTAGCTGAACAATAGACCATTCAACCTTTACTAGTGTAGCAGGATGGGCTGTTAGCTGAACAGTAGACCATTCAACCTTTACTAGTGTAGCAGGATGGGCTATTAGCTGAACAATAGACCATTCAACCTTTACTAGTGTAGCAGGATGGGCTATTAGCTGAACAATAGACCATTCAACCTTTACTAGTGTAGCAGGATGGGCTATTAGCTGAACAATAGACCATTCAACCTTTACTAGTGTAGCAGGATGGGCTATTAGCTGAACAATAGACCATTCAACCTTTACTAGTGTAGCAGGATGGGCTATTAGCTGAACAATAGACCATTCAACCTTTACTAGTGTAGCACGATGGGCTGTTAGCTGAACAATAGACCATTCAACCTTTACTAGAGAATTTACTAAAGAATTGTTATTAATAGCTGAGCTAGGTGTGAACCCCGCCCGCCCAACTTGCAACAAATCATTTTCAGGACTACTGTATCTAGAAAAGGCAGCAACAATGGGTTTCTAAGAAGAGGCTATTCTCCACAATGTGTGGATGAAGCTCTTAATTTGGTGTTGGGGGGGGGGAAACCCGAGATGAACAGCCAGCCACAAAGATATCAGCCAGGCTCTTTTACACCCTCTTCCAAATGGTAGCATAAAGGCAGAGGATGTGCACTATGTAACAATATGATGAAGTGTGAACATTTCTGCCACCCACATACAGGAAAACGCTTCCAAATAAATGACATTATTACGTATTCCAACACCCATGTTATCTACATGATTAAAATGTCCATGCGGGCTCTGCTATGTAGGTAAAAACCTCTCGTTCTCTCAAACAGAGAATCAGTGAACATAAAAGTTCAATCAGGAGAAACGACAGGGATTATCTAGTCGCACAACATCTTAATGACCTGAAGCATGACATTTCTACCTTTAAAAAATAAAATAAAAAGATTTTGTGGCATAGAGAAAGTTAAGATATCAGAAAGGGGGAGGTGATATCAATAACACACTGAGTTAAAGGGAATGTTTTGGGGATTTTCACCCTCCAGACATTATTTCCTAAAGGTCTTAATGATGAGATGCCGATGTATGTTATGTTGTGAATTTGAACGTGAATTATGCCCCTATTTCAGATTACTCACAACAGCTCTGACGAAGGCCTTGAGGCCGATACGTAAAGCTTATTAAAGATCAGTGATACGATCAAGAGAAATGTGCGGACTCCTTCTTCGTTTTCCTCATCTTATCCGGCTGTTGCCGTGCACCTGCAAAAAAAAGAGCTCAGATGTGTGTGTGTGTGCGTGCCTTTTTTGAATTTACAAACAACGAGAGGGCTTCATTGGAGTCTATTTCTTCAGAGCCTAGGCCTATATAAAATAACTGAACTGGCTGAGGTCGGCGATGAGGTTTAACAGGCTAATAGAAGGATTTGTTTTTATTAGGTCTACTTACAATTGCACCTGATCAAAAATGTAGCATCTTACATAAAACATTCATTTCATGAGAAAAAAAAGTATTTCGAACTAAAACAATGTAACTAAAAAATAATGTGCACATTTGTAATTCCCAAACTCTAAAAGTAATTGGAAAGGTAGATGCATATTATGTGTGACATTGTGGTTACAATACAGAATGTAGCCCACCATGCAAATGTTTCCTATTAGCAGGACACTAGACTTTACTGTTGTGAAAATCCCTCAACTTGCATTGTATTTGATGCTTAAGTACTCAAGGGTTACATTTCTAACTCAAAACAGCATTTTCTTCATCAACATCTTTCGTTAATCTTCTGGATCTTCTTCCCGGTTGATTCGTCTGTGAAGATGACGTTTTTGAAAGGTCTCGTCAGCTTTTGATCCATGCCTGGGCCTGCAGAACGCAAAGTTCTGTTGTTTGTCAGACGAATCATTGGGTCGACACTACAGAACAGTACAAAACAAGCGAACACGCATGGTTAATGTTCTCCTATTCCAAGGATGTGTAACCGGAGAGAGAGAGAGTGGGTATAGAATACAATACCTTCCCGTTGCGGCCGTCTATTTCCGCACCGTTTCGCGCTGCTCTGACACCAAAATGTTCAAATATATTCCATGATATTCTTAAGATATGTGTTGACTGAATATAAGCAAATTATGTTTGCTCAATAATCAAGTTAGGTTTCTCCAGATATAAATTAATTCTAAATAACTGGCTTTATTTCCCAAAAAATAGTGAGAATGCCTCACCCCATGTTCAGGAATTTGACTTTTTTTCTCGCTCACTCTAGTTTAAATGAAAAACGAAATCTTCAAAATATTGTAACTTTTTTAAAACAAAATTAATTAATTTAGAATGATTTTAAAAGCCCCTTAGAATATATAATGGAAAATGCCCCTTAGATATGAATATAGTCCTCTAATCCTCTAAATGTAATTATAGGCGGAGAGTCAAGTCATTGGGGGGAAAATGCATATTTTTCGAGATACTGTAGGCCTACCATAGGTGAAATGAGTCTCACTAGTGTTGAGTAACGTGCTGTTAAAAATGGTGAGGGACTTTATTTATTTAAAGAGCATATAAAAGTTAGAAACAAAAGCCTACCACTATTTTAGCACTGTTTCGCGCTGCTCTGAGACGAGCATGGGGTCTGGTCTTGATAAATCAATGATATTTTTATATTCACTTAATCTCCATGTGGGTATTAATTAGGCAATAATTAGACAATTAGGGTGTAGAAATGTTATGCTCTTAGTGTAACCTTTTTTATTTAACTACGCAAATCAGTTAAGAACAAATTCTTATTTAGAAGGAGGGCCTACTCCTTCCTCGTAAATAGCCCAGTACTGTACTGCCGACCGTCATTTTCCGTCCCAGTCAAAAGTCTGGACACACCTACTCATTCCAGGATTTTTATGTATTTTTACAATTTTCCACATTGTAGAATAATAGTGAAGACATCACAACTATGAAATAAAACACATGGAATCAGTTAAGAAAAATGTCATATTTACAAGGACAGCGTACTCCTTCCTCCCCAAGGGGATTTGAAACACGGTCTCCTGCGTGCCCCGCATTCTGTATTACAGATGGCCTGCTCTCCCTTCTGTAAGGAATTAGGCAATTTCACATGTTTACTACAGTATGTATGGTGGACTGCACAGAAATATCTGATTTACAGAAATATTGGAACAAAGTTGTCAAATGAAGACAAACAATTTAGAATCCTCCAATCCTGTAGCCTACTGTCACGTTGTACAGCGCCATATTTTCCATTCCATCCGTTTTTTTCTGAATAGAAACACCATAATATTAAGCCCATATACTATGTTATTACAAAAAAGGTTTTAATGGTAATGCCAATACAGAATATCATCAAATGCTTCTCAAAGATGCCCTCTGGTGGTCAAACTAGAAATAACTTGCAGTAACAGAAAAAATGTTGCTGACAATTAGATAACGTGCCACAGAATGCTGCAGCAGCACGCAGGGTGTACCGCAGTATGACGCAACTTTTAAAGAAGCCAACAATAAGTTGACTATGCAAACAATTTGGGATTTACATGTTTCTTGTAAAAAAAAAACAAGTGAAGTCATCTCTCCTCAACTCTTAACCAAGAGAGACTGGCAGCATAGTATTTATATCAGTCCTCTGATTACAACTAAGAGCAAAACGTGCCGCTCTGTTCTGTTCTCGCAGTCGGCGTTTTCATTTCATCCCAAAGGTGTTCGATGAGGTTGAGGTCAGGTCTCTGTGCAGGCCAGTCAAGTTTTTCCACATCGATCTCGACAAACCGTTTCTGTATGGACCTCGCTTTGTGCACGGGGGGGCGTTGTCATGCTGAAACAACAGGAAAGAGCCAAACTGTTTTGTACTTCCACAAAGTTCGAAGTACAGAATCGTCTTGAATGTCATTGTATGCTGTAGTGTTAAGATTTATCTTCAATGAAACCATGAAAAACAGCGCCGGACCGTTATTCCTCCTCCACCAAACTTTACAGTTGGCACTATGCATTGGGTCAGGTAGCGTTCTCCTGGCATCCGCCAAGCCCAGATTTGTCTGGTGGACTGCCAGATGGTGCGGTGGGATTCATCACACCAGAGAACGTGTTTCCAGAGTCCAATGGTGGCGAGCTTTACACGACTCCAGCCGACGCTTGGCATTGCGCACGGTGATCTTAGGCTTGTGTGCGGCTGCTCGGCCACGGACAACAATTTCATGAAGCTCCCGACGATCAGTTCTTGTGCTGACGTTGCTTCCTGAGGCAGTTTGGAACTCGGTAGTGAATGTTGCAGCTGATTTTTACGTGAGTCCGCACTCGTCTGTCCCGTTCTGTGAGCGTGTGTGCCCTACCACTTCGTGGCTGAGCCGTTGTTGCTCCTAGGCCTTTGTGACCAACCGACTCAAATCTGTCTTATGTAGCAAAATTTGAAATTGTGTTTATTTTTTTACATTGGATAGTAGACTCGGAGCTACAACATGGTCTATCATATACTACAGTTGAGGAACATTGAGGAAAGTAATTCTGCTTTTCAAAGTAGATAATTATCTTGTAACCTCACTTTTGAGAAAAGGGCCTTTTGAATGTTTTGGTACCTACTGAAGAGCTCTCCTGTCTACACCCATTCAGCATTGTTCCCACCCACTTAAGCTTTAGCCCCACCCATCTCTTGTGCGGTCATGTGCTAAACAGTGAGTTGTGTAGTATAGTTTAAGACTTAAAGTGGTAGTAGCCTACATTAAGGAACATTTCCAGGTAAACAAAGTGTCCAGATAAAAGTATTTTATAGATGACTCTTACCCAGACACACTTGTCTAAATTGATGGGTCATGTGAAATAATTTTTCCGCTTCACAATAACAGCACTTACAATTGACCGGGGAAGCTCTAGCAGGGCAGACATTTTACAAACCGACTTGTTGGAAAGGTAGCATCCTATGACGGTGCCACGTTGAATGTCACTGAGCTCTTCATTACGGGCCATTCTCCTGCCAGTGTTTGTCTATGGAGATTGCATGGCTGTATGCTCGAATTCAGCAACGGTTGTTTTGAAGGGGTGTACACATACTTATTATTATTATTATTATTATTATTATTATTATTATTATTATAAACTGTCTGGTTTGAGCCCTGTATGCTGATTGGCTGAAAGCCATGGTGTATACCACGGGTATGACAAAACCATTTTATTTTTACTGCTCTAATTACATTGGTAACCAGTTTTTATAAAAACAATAAGGCACCTCTGGTTTGTTTATATGGCCAGTATACCGCGGCTAAGGGCTGCGTCAGCGTTGTGTCGTGCCTAAGAACAGTCCTTAGCCGCGGTATATTGGCCATTATACCACACCACCCTCGGGCCTTATTACTTAATTATATTCATGGTTTCGTAGACCTCTCCGGCGAGGGGCAGTAAAGACCCGGACTCCATTAAGCCCCAGGACTCCCAGTCCAGCCTTCGGAGCAGGAAAGAAGGAACGATGCAGAAGATCGGCGACTTCCTCCAGAGGTCCCCAACGTTTTTCGGTAGCAAGGGTAAGAGTTGACACTAACAGTAGCACAGAATGTGCTGGATACTCTATAGCTAGATTACATCATCAGACCAAAGAGCCAGAAACACAGAAACCACACTGGAGCCAAAGTACCATTTGTACCACAGTCTCTCTATCTGTCCATCCACAGTCTCTCTATCTGTCCATCCACAGTCTCTCTATCTGTCCGTCCATCCACAGTCTCTCTGTCCGTCCATCCACAGTCTCTCTGTCCGTCCGTCCACAGTCTCTCTGTCCGTCCGTCCACAGTCTCTCTATCCGTCCGTCCATCCACAGTCTCTCTATCCGTCCGTCCATCCACAGTCTCTCTCTCTGTCCGTCCATCCACAGTCTCTCTCTCTGTCCGTCCATCCACAGTCTCTCTCTCTGTCCGTCCATCCACAGTCTCTCTCTCTGTCCGTCCATCCACAGTCTCTCTCTCTGTCCGTCCATCCATCCACAGTCTCTCTCTCTCTGTCCGTCCATCCACAGTCTGTCTGTCTGGCCTCGCCTGGCCCCAGAGCTCTTTGTGCTTTTACCTACTCCATAGTCCTTGTCAAGCATGGCAATTCCATAATAATCTTGCAATAGAAGGGAAACAGACTGGAATCCCAGGCGTATTGTTTCTGGCCCACAGTAATGGCTTGCTCTGGCTTGACCCTTTTAGTGGCCTATGCTGCTCATCTTTTTTTAAAAGCCCTTACGTCCCTCTTTCTCTTTGCAGCTAAAAAGATAATGGGATTGGTGAGTGGGAAATCCCCAGAGACGGAGGAGGGCGGGGCCTCCATGAACTTCAGACCCAAGAAGTCCAAGAGGAAGCTTTACAGACCAGAGATCTCCTCCCCCATGGACTTCCCCTCCCACCCGGTGAGAACCCACCGCCAGCTGCCGTATGATTAGGCTTGGGCGACATGGCCACAACATAATAGCACAATGTTTATAATTTTAAAATAAAACAACAAAAAAATCTGAATAGTAGACTTTTTAAATATGTTTTATTGGTAGTGCAGGACGTTAGGATGGCTACAAATTAATTCCAAGTGGTTTTAATGGGCTTTATTCATTCTGAGTGATATTCAACCAAAACTTGACAGAGAAGTAGTCCAATTTGTTTTAACTTTTCATTTATGTCATATCACTGGATGAACAAATCGTTTGTCGAAGGTATTGTAATAAGTCCCCAGCTGGATGTGTGTGTATCCATCCATACGATATGTGGCTGCTCCAAACCGGGGCCAACACTGATTTATTGGGACAGTAGGGCTTCCTGTTTAGAGTTATTCACCACCCAGGGTGCTTAATCAAATCAAATCAAAGTATTTAATTTTGGCTATGTTTTATCCCAGTGTGGAAGGTGTGTGACCACATAGGAAGGTACAGACAACCCTATCAGTTCAGGTCTGATGCTGGGCAGCCTTGCTCTATGGGTAATGATTCCCATTTATATGGTGGGTGTCATGTAATGAAACGGCCCCTCGACCTTCTAGTCCGAAGTCCAGCGCGCTAAAAGCTCGTGCTCGTGCGGCAGAGTCAATATCCTCTCTTATAAACCCAGGGTCGTTTTTTTTTTTTTTTTTTTTTTAGAAGGTTTTTGTATAATTTCAGCCACTTGTTTTAAAAGTAGCGCTCGCCTGCCAAAATCGGGATGCCGAAAATGATGCACAATTTGTGTACAACGTAGATCGTTCATTCACTGCTCAAGAATGTAGTGAAGAACGGGTCAATTCAAGAGGGTGCTACTAAATCAACGTCTAAACCTATTTTTTTTTTTTATTTGCCCTATGGCATTATGAGTCGCATTCAATGAATCATTTAGATTGTTCTCTACAATATTACAACTTTAACGCACTTTTGTAGTTGACCGCGTTGATGAAATAAGAACGTTAATTTGTAGTTTACGTAGTTTACGTGCCTGTACGTGCCTGTATGACCTCCCTACAACGCCTGAGCATGCTCCCGATGAGGTGGTGGATGGTCTCCTGAGGGATCTCCTCCCAGACCTGGACTAAAGCATCCGCCAACTCCTGGACAGTCTGTGGTGCAGCGTGGCGTTGGTGGATGGAGCGAGACATGATGTCCCAGATGTGCTCAATTGGATTCAGGTCTGGGGAACGGGCGGGCCAGTCCATAGCATCAATGCCTTCCTCTTGCAGGAACTGCTGACACACTCCAGGCACATGAGGTCTAGCATTGTCTTGCATTAGGAGGAACCCAGGGCCAATCGCACCAGCATATGGTCTCACAAGGGGTCTGAGGATCTCATCTCGGTACCTAATGGCAGTCAGGCTACCTCTGGTGAGCACATGGAGGGCTGTGCAGCCCCCCCAAAGAAATGCCACCCCACACCATGACTGACCCACTGCCAAACCGATCATGCTGGAGGATGTTGCAGGCAGCAGAACGTTCTCCACGGCGTCTCCAGACTGTCACGTCTGTCACATGTGCTCTGTTGAACCTGCTTTCATCTGTGAAGAGCACAGGGCACCAGTGGCAAATTTGCCATTCTTGGTGTTCTCTGGCAAATGCCAAACGTCCTGCACGGTGTTGGGCTGTAAGCACAACCCCCACCTGTGGACGTCGGGCCCTCATACCACCCTCATGGAGTCTGTTTCTGACCGTTTGAGCAGACACATGCACATTTGTGGCCTGCTGGAGGTCATTTTACAGGGCTCTGGCAGTGCTCCTCCTGCTCCTCCTTGCACAAAGGCGGAGGTAGCGGTCCTGCTGCTGGGTTGTTGCCCTCCTACGGCCTCCTCCACGTCTCCTGATGTACTGGCCTGTCTCCTGGTAGCGCCTCCATGCTCTGGACACTACGCTGACAGACACAGCAAACCTTCTTGCCACATCTCGCATTGATGTGCCATCCTGGATGAGCTGCACTACCTGAGCCACTTGTGTGGGTTGTAGACTCTGTCTCATGCTACCACTAGAGTGAAAGCACCGCCAGCATTCAAAAGTGACCAAAACATCAGCCAGGAAGCATAGGAACTGAGAAGTGGTCTGTGGTCCCCACCTGCAGAACCACACCTTTATTGGGTGTGTCTTGCTAATTGCCTATCATTTCCACGTGTTGTCTATTCCATTTGCACAACAGCATGTGAAATTTATTGTCAATCAGTGTTGCTTCCTAAGTGGACAGTTTGATTTCACAGACGTGTGATTGACTTGGAGTTACATTGTGTTGTTTAAGTGTTCCCTTTATTTTTTTGAGCTGTGTGTGTGTGTGTGTGTGTGTGTATGTATATATTTATATATATGTATATATTTGTATATATTTATATATATATATTTATATATATATATTTATATATATATATTTATATATATATATTTATATATATATATTTATATATATATTTATATATATATTTATATATATTTATATTTATAAATATATATATTTATATATATATAAATATATATATATATATATATATATATATATATATATATATATATATATATATATATATATATATATATATATATATATAATTTTTGCACGCCCAATGTTTCAGTTTTTGATTTGTTAAAAAAGTTTGAAATATCCAATAAATGTCGTTCCACTTCATGATTGTGTCCCACTTGTTGTTGATTCTTCACAAAAAAATACAGTTTTATATCTTTATGTTTGAAGCCTGAAATGTGGCAAAAGGTCGCAAAGTTCAAGGGGGCCGAATACTTTCGCAAGGCACTGTATATATTATATATATTTATATTTATTTATATATATTTATATATATATATATATATATATTTATATATATATATATATTTATATTATATGTGTATATATATGTATATGTATATATATGTGTATATATATGTATATATATGTATGTGTGTGTTCAAAGGTTAGACGATTTACTCAGAGAATTTAGCATGATTAAAGAGAATAGATATTTAACATATACAGTCGTGGCACAGTTTTGAGAATGGTACAAATATAAATTTTCAAAGTCTGCTACCTCAGTTTGTATGATGCCAATTTGCATATACTCCAGAATGTTATGAAGAGTGATCAGATGAATTGCAATTAATTGCAAAGTCCCTCTTTGCCATGCAAATTAACTGAATCCCCCCCCAAAACATTTCCACTACATTTCAGCCTTGCCACAAAAGGACCATCTGACATCATGTCAGTGATTATTTCGTTAACACAGGTGTGAGTGTTGACGAGGACAAGGCTGGAGATCACTCTGTCATACTGATTGAGTTCGATTGAGTTCTGCAAAAGGTACAGGGATCAGACTGCTGAGGACTGGGGTAATGTCATTTGCTCTGATGAATCCCTTTTCTGATTGTTTGGGGCATCTGGAAAAAAGCTTGTCCGGAGAAGACAGGGTGAGCGCTACCATCAGTCCTGTGTCATGCCAACAGTAAAGCATCCGGAGACCATTCATGTGTGGGGTTGCTTCTCAGCCAAGGGAGTGGACTCACTCACAATTTTACCTAAGAACACAGACATGAATAAAGAATGGTACCAACACATCCTCCAAGAGCAACTTCTCCCAACCATCCAGGAACAGTTTGGTGACGAACAATGCCTTTTCCAGCGTGATGGAGCACCTTGCCATAAGGCAAAAGTGGCTCGGAACAAAGCATCAATATTTTGGGTCCATGGCCAGGAAACTCCCCAGACCTTAATCCCATTGAGAACTTGTGGTCAATCCTCAGGAGGCGGGTGGACAAACAACAAGCTACAAATTCTGACAAACTCCAAGCATTGATTATGTAAGAATGGGCTGCCATCAGTCAGGATGTGGCCCAGAAGTTAATTGACAGCATGCCAGGGCGGATTGCAGAGGTCTTGAAAAAGAAGGGTCAACACTGCAAATATTGACTCTTTGCATCAACTTCATGTAATTGTCAATAAAAGCCTTTGACACTTACGAAAGGATTGTAATTATACTTCAGTATTCCATAGTAACATTTGACATAAATATCTAAAACACTGAAGCAGCAAACTTTGTGAAAATTTATGTTTGTGCCATTCTCACGACTGTGTCTAAAGATAGATGTGTGTGTGTGTGTGTAGAGACAGGGTTTGGACTATTGTTTTTCTGATGCATTTCTCTATTGAATGAACATACACATTTCTGACATAACAATTACAGTAAGTGCTTAAGATCCTGTTCATTCTCCTGACCTGTTGACCTCTGTCTCAGATCATCAGTGGAAGTCCAGACGAGAGAGAGGGGGACCATCTCATCATCAAGAGAGAACTCCGGACTAGGACGGCTAAATGACTTCTCTGTTCCACAGCGACGATGTCATCCATGCTGCTCTTTATGGTAACAGGGGGAATGAAATAATCGATGTTGTTGGTGTAATGAAGGATAAAGTTGACTTAATATCGGTTAGGTAGTTATCAGTTTTTGTTTTCGTATAGCCTTCATTTATCACTTTAATTTATATTTGATTTTACTTCTATATATTTTATGTTGCACATAGTGGGATTATTGCTTTCATTTGTGTGATTTAACACTATCATTTCTGGACCAAGTATGTTTTATTCTCAGTCCAGAACGTTTTGGTAATGTACTCCTCTGAAGATGTACACGTCAAGGATATTCATGTAAAAATAAACACGAGATGTTTTTTTTGTTGTGCATATTGAATGTCTTACTAGGGACAACCACTACCGAATCCTATGTTGGTGTTGATTAATGCATGGTGTAACATAGATAGAGAGCCCCTGTTCAATCAGCGTCGTGTCTGGGCCAAGACAGAACATCATTACAAACTGCTCTTTTGGTTTCACACTGGAAACATTTTAATTACTACATTTAATCTAAATACAGTAAATGTTTATCCCAGAATCTACTATTTTTTTATTTAACCGAACCCTTTGACTGCTATTTATATATATATATATATATATATATATATATATATATATATATATATATAAAAAATACTGTACTGCTAACATATTCTACGGTGAGTTAATAAAAAACACTACTTTTCCTCCAAATTATTCCAGTGTCTCGAGGATAACTTCAAGTAACAAACGATCTTCTAGCCACGTCATCCGTATTTATACTCTGAAATCCCCTCAGCAGTCACTGTATTGCCTTTTCACTTACTCATAGAAATATTTTAATTGCACCCGAATAAGCAAAAAATTATGAAGTGAAAAATCAAGGCAAGGAAGCTGTCTTGGTGAGGGGGGGGGGAAGGCTTGTGACACCCAGAGCTCTGTTCTGGAACGGACATCACCTTTATGGCAGTTCAACAAGCAGGGACTAAGTGTTCTTATGTTTTTTTACTTTCTCTGCAAAGGTGTTTGTTTGTTTGTTGTGTGGAAGTGATATAAGGAGCCTGACAATCATGGTCTTCACTGTGTTTTTTTTAATGAGGAAGATAGTCATCTGGCAGAATTCTGGGTTTGTCAGTTGGCATCGGCTCAGAACTAGAGATATAGTCCTCAGTCAGCAAGTGATGTATTACTGCACAGTCGACTACTATCTTAACCGGCAGATTTTCTGAGTGCTTTGTGACCCAGGAGAGGAGGAAAGGGGTGTAAAAGGGATAGTTCACCCAAATTACGTTTTGGTATCTTTACCCTTTAAATCCAAAGGCCTCATTAGGAAGCGACACAATGGCACATACAGCACTGTAAAGATAAGACCGACAAGCTACACCACTGTAGAGGTAAAGAGACAGGCTACACCACTGTAGAGGTAAAGAGACAGGCTACACCACTGTAGAGGTAAAGAGACAGGCTACACCACTGTAGAGGTAAAGAGGACAGGCTACACCACTGTAGAGGTAAAGACGACAGGCTACAGCGCTGTAGAGGTAAAGATGACAGGCTACACCACTGTAGAGGTAAAGAGGACAGGCTACAGCGCTGTAGAGGTAAAGAGGACAGACGGGCTACAGCGCTGTGGGGGTAAAGATGACAGGCTACACCGCTGTAGAGGTAAAGACGCCAGGCTACAGCGCTGTAGAGGTAAAGAGACAGGCTACACCACTGTAGAGGTAAAGACGACAGGCTACAGCGCTGTAGAGGTAAAGAGACAGGCTACACCACTGTAGAGGTAAAGATGACAGGCTACACCACTGTAGAGGTAAAGAGGACAGGCTACAGCGCTGTAGAGGTAAAGAGGACAGACGGGCTACAGCGCTGTGGGGGTAAAGATGACAGGCTACACCGCTGTAGAGGTAAAGACGACAGGCTACAGCGCTGTAGAGGTAAAGACGACAGACAGGCTACAGCACTAGAGGTAAAGACGCCAGGCTACAGCGCTGTAGAGGTAAAGACGACAGGTTACAGCGCTGTAGAGGTAAAGACGACAGGCTACAGCGCTGTAGAGGTAAAGAGACAGGCTACACCACTGTAGAGGTAAAGAGGACAGGCTACACCACTGTAGAGGTAAAGAGGACAGGCTACACCACTGTAGAGGTAAAGAGGACAGGCTACACCACTGTAGAGGTAAAGAGGACAGGCTACACCACTGTAGAGGTAAAGAGGACAGGCTACAGCGCTGTAGCGGTAAAGACGACAGCGCTGTAGCGGTAAAGACGACAGACAAACAGGCTACAGCGCTGTAGCGGTAAAGACGACAGCGCTGTAGCGGTAAAGACGACCTAGATGTGTGACTGGAGAGCATTCGTAAATCTCCCAATCAATGCTGCTTGAAGTCCCCCATGTACTCGGAGTCAAGTCAAAGACAAGTTTTCTCTCGATAATCACAAGCCTGTATTGTTTGATTTAGCTATGCTATCACTTCCCCCAAAGCTGTACCATTGTACCATCTAAAATGTCAGTTCCAGCTTTCTGTTCTCCAAAAATGGTAAATCTGGTGCAGTCCATGAGGAGGAGATGCACTGCAGTACTTAATGCAGCTGGTGGCCACACCAGATACTGACTGTTACTTTTGATTTTGACCCCCCCCCCCCCTTTGTTCAGGGACACATTATTCCATTTCTGTTAGTCACATGTCTGTGGAACTTGTTCAGTTTGTCTGTTGTTGAATCTTATGTTCATACAAATATTTACATGTTAAGTTTGCTGAAAATAAACGCAGTTGACAGTGAGAGGACATTTTCTTTTTTTTGCTGAGTATCTATGTTATGTTACATTTGGTATTAAGGCAAAAACGAAAGTAGGATGGGTAGGCGTATAATGTGAATGTCTGGCAATGTGTTCGAATCTCATCACGGACATCTTCCTCATTTTAGCAACTTTGCGACTACTTAGCATGTTAGCTAACCCCCTTTAATCTAATTCCTAACTTTAACCCCTAGCTGGGCATTGTGTCAAGAAGCAGTGCGGCTTGACGGGGTCGTGTTTCGGAGGACGCGCGGCTCTCGACCTTCGCCTCTCCCAAGTCCGTACGGGAGTTGCAGCGATGGGACAAGGCTGTAACTACCAATTGGATACCACGAAATTTGGGAGATTTGGTATAACATTTTTAAAAAGGTAACATATCACACTAATTTCAGTGTCCCAGATTTCCATTTACTATGTTACGTTTACCCCTGAGTCCAGGTTGGTTGAATCAGATTGAGTGCCTTCATGGTTCAAAGCCCCTGCAGGAAGGTGACATTCAGGCACATTAAGCAGGAAAGAGATGTCAGATTCGCTTTTCTCCTCCACTTGTTTCAGAGGAAACCACAGCTGTTTGTTCCCATCTTTTCAGAAACATGCCTTTACCCCCTTTTACACACAAAAAACTTATTTCTCTTCATTCTTGTGAACAAATTTGTTTACATCCCTGTTAGTGAGCATTTCACCTTTGCCAAGATAATCCATCCACCTGACAGGGGTGGCATATCAAGAAGCTGATTAAACAGCATGATCTTTACACGGGTGCACCTTGTGCTGGGGACAAAAGGCCACTCTAAAACGTGCAGCTTAATCACACATCACAATGTCACAGATGTCTGAAGTTTTGAGGAAGCGAGCAATTGGCATGGTGACTGCAGGAATGTCCACCATAGCTGTTCCCAGAGAACTTAATGTTCATTTCTCTACCATAAGCCGCCGCTTTCATTTTAGATAATCTGGCAGTACGTCCAACCGACCTCACAACCGCAGATCATGTGTATGGCGTCATGTGGGCGAGCGGTTTGCTGATGTCAACGTTGTGAACAGAGTGCCCTGTGGTGGCGGTGGGGTTATGGTATGGGCAGGCACAAACTACGGACAACAAACACAATTGCATTTTATTGATGGCAATTTGAATGGACCAAAATGCTGTGACCAAATCCTGACACCCATTGTTTTAAACACCCATTGTTTTAAACACCCATTGTTTTAAATATTTGTATTCCCAGTTAAGGGAAATCCATAGATTAGGGCCGAATGAATGTATTTCAATTGACTGATTTCCTCATTTGAACTGTAACTCTGTAAAATCAAAGAAATTGTTGCATGTTGCGTTTTTATATGCCCAGCTAGCTCATAACGTTCTGAGAACCATACTGTGTGTTTCTTAGAGCTTGGTGAGCGTGTGGTTGTCCTAATGGTTATTTTGCATACAACCTTCCCACAACCTTCTGGGAATGGTTTAGGATAGTTGCATGGTTTGGGAACAGTCTCAGCACATTTAAGGTATTGGTATTTTAAATACTTTAACAGAACGTTTCCTAAATGTTCAAACATGGTGACATTTCATTTACATTTTGGTAATGCTCTATTAATGTTGTCCAACTGGTTTGGCATTGGCAACGTTCTCAAATAGTTCAGAGAACGTTCTTCTGTGGGAATTTCAGTACTTCAGCATAACGTTTCCTACAGGTTTTCTCATGGTTCTATTTAAAGTTGTGTTGATGCCATGCTGTGTTGACTTAGGTCTCTCTCTATGTAGTGTTGTGGTGTCTCTTGCCGTGGTGTGTTTTGTCCTATATTTTTAATCCCAGGCCCCCGTCCCTGCAGGAGGCCTTTTGCCTTTTGGGAGGCCGTCATTGTAAATAAGAATTTGTTCTTAACTGATTTACCTAGTTAAATTACGGTTAAATAAATAAAAAAAACATTGTTTTGAGAACGTTAAGAAAACGTTCCAATAAAAACCACAAGAAAACGTTAACATTCAGAGAACGTCTAAGAATGTTATTTAAAAACATTCTCAGCACGCCAACAAAACTCTATTCTCTATCTTGTTTGGTGTCTTCGGTTGTCTTGGCAGAGCCACTAATTGGTTAATTAATGAATTACACACCTGATCTTAATTAGTTTTTGTTTACTTTGAAATTGGATCTGTTTTAATAGACTAAAATCAACAGCTCTGTATGAGTAAAAAAAACAAAAAAAACATGGCATGCTAGCTGCATCCTGGTGGTGCAGTGGACTAATTCCATGGATAGAGAACAGAAGATCATAGGTTTGAATCTCACTGACGCTGTGCCACAGTAAAAGACAAATGTGAGAAATGTTCTCAGAACCTCCCTGTAACCAAAAAAAAAAAACTTTCCCAGAACAGTCAATATTTTCTCTTACGTTCTCAGAACCTTTAAAAAAAACATTCAATTTTACTGGTCAGGAAAGTTATGTCTTCGTTCCCAGAACCAATGGGAAACCAAAAACGTACGTTCCCACAACTTTGAAGGAACCAAATGTGCTAGCTGGGTGTAGATCAGCAGTGTAGCTGTAGGCCAAGGTTAGCAGGGAGCTACGCAAGTCAAATGAGTACAGCTGCGGGCTAATTTCACTGTCTCGTGAAAAAAGAAAGAGACCAAGCCAATTCTCTGAGGAGAACCATGCGTTTGTCTACCAGCTGGCCACAACTGGGCTTTAGTTCTACCACCACAACGAGGCAATTACTATTTTACTGTTATAAACACAATGATGCAATTACTGTTTTAAAGGGGATTTAAACCAACATGGCAGCAAATCAACAAAAACACTTTTCCTCCAGCCCAATGAAAAGACATGTTAATGACTCTGTGTTTGTATGACAGCTAAACTCAATGCTGTTTCTCAGGCCTACTGAGACCCGTTTTAGGGTGTGGGATTCCATTTTTTTAATAGAATTTATTTGGGTCAAAAACAAGATGTACAATGTATTCCCAGAGGATAGCACTTAAAAGTATTAATTCATTAAAACTCTTGTTTCCAAAGTGGTCCTCAATCAATGGTAAAAAAAGACCCACATTTAGTGATCAAAAGACAAGACAACATTTCAAAACAACCAACGTTATAATTCATATTGACACACCAGAAAAAGTGGCACTATACATCGGATGAATCTGTTGAATGATAATACACAGATACAACCCAGCTAGCAGATAACGTTCTGAGAACCATTTTGTTTCTTAGAGCTTGGTGAGCGTGTGGTTGTCCTAATGGTTATTATGTATACAACCTTCCCACAACGTTCTGAGAACCATTTTGTTTCTTAGAGCTTGGTGAGCGTGTGGTTGTCCTAATGGTTATTATGTATACAACCTTCCGACAACGTTCTGAGAACCATTTTGTTTCTTAGAGCTTGGTGAGCGTGTGGTTGTCCTAATGGTTATTATGTATACAACCCAGCTAGCAGATAACGTTCTGAGAACCATTTTGTTTCTTAGAGCTTGGTGAGCGTGTGGTTGTCCTAATGGTTATTATGTATACAACCTTCCCACAACGTTCTGAGAACCATTTTGTTTCTTAGAGCTTGGTGAGCGTGTGGTTGTCCTAATGGTTATTATGTATACAACCTTCCCACAACGTTCTGAGAACCATTTTGTTTCTTAGAGCTTGGTGAGCGTGTGGTTGTCCTAATGGTTATTATGTATACAACCTTCCCACAACGTTCTGAGAACCATTTTGTTTCTTAGAGCTTGGTGAGCGTGTGGTTGTCCTAATGGTTATTATGTATACAACCTTCCCACAACGTTCTGAGAACCATTTTGTTTCTTAGAGCTTGGTGAGCGTGTGGTTGTCCTAATGGTTATTATGTATACAACCCAGCTAGCAGATAACGTTCTGAGAACCATTTTGTTTCTTAGAGCTTGGTGAGCGTGTGGTTGTCCTAATGGTTATTATGTATACAACCTTCCCACAACGTTCTGAGAACCATTTTGTTTCTTAGAGCTTGGTGAGCGTGTGGTTGTCCTAATGGTTATTATGTATACAACCTTCCCACAACGTTCTGAGAACCATTTTGTTTCTTAGAGCTTGGTGAGCGTGTGGTTGTCCTAATGGTTATTATGTATACAACCTTCCCACAACGTTCTGAGAACCATTTTGTTTCTTAGAGCTTGGTGAGCGTGTGGTTGTCCTAATGGTTATTATGTATACAACCCAGCTAGCAGATAACGTTCTGAGAACCATTTTGTTTCTTAGAGCTTGGTGAGCGTGTGGTTGTCCTAATGGTTATTATGTATACAACCTTCCCACAACGTTCTGAGAACCATTTTGTTTCTTAGAGCTTGGTGAGCGTGTGGTTGTCCTAATGGTTATTATGTATACAACCTTCCCACAACGTTCTGAGAACCATTTTGTTTCTTAGAGCTTGGTGAGCGTGTGGTTGTCCTAATGGTTATTATGTATACAACCTTCCCACAACGTTCTGAGAACCATTTTGTTTCTTAGAGCTTGGTGAGCGTGTGGTTGTCCTAATGGTTATTATGTATACAACCTTCCCACAACGTTCTGAGAACCATTTTGTTTCTTAGAGCTTGGTGAGCGTGTGGTTGTCCTAATGGTTATTATGTATACAACCCAGCTAGCAGATAACGTTCTGAGAACCATTTTGTTTCTTAGAGCTTGGTGAGCGTGTGGTTGTCCTAATGGTTATTATGTATACAACCTTCCCACAACGTTCTGAGAACCATTTTGTTTCTTAGAGCGTGTGGTTGTCCTAGCGTGTGGTTGTCCTAATGGTTATTATGTATACAACCTTCCCACAACGTTCTGAGAACCATTTTGTTTCTTAGAGCTTGGTGAGCGTGTGGTTGTCCTAATGGTTATTATGTATACAACCTTCCCACAACGTTCTGAGAACCATTTTGTTTCTTAGAGCTTGGTGAGCGTGTGGTTGTCCTAATGGTTATTATGTATACAACCTTCCCACAACGTTCTGAGAACCATTTTGTTTCTTAGAGCTTGGTGAGCGTGTGGTTGTCCTAATGGTTATTATGTATACAACCTTCCCACAACGTTCTGAGAACCATTTTGTTTCTTAGAGCTTGGTGAGCGTGTGGTTGTCCTAATGGTTATTATGTATACAACCCAGCTAGCAGATAACGTTCTGAGAACCATTTTGTTTCTTAGAGCTTGGTGAGCGTGTGGTTGTCCTAATGGTTATTATGTATACAACCTTCCCACAACGTTCTGAGAACCATTTTGTTTCTTAGAGCTTGGTGAGCGTGTGGTTGTCCTAATGGTTATTATGTATACAACCCAGCTAGCAGATAACGTTCTGAGAACCATTTTGTTTCTTAGAGCTTGGTGAGCGTGTGGTTGTCCTAATGGTTATTATGTATACAACCTTCCCACAACGTTCTGAGAACCATTTTGTTTCTTAGAGCTTGGTGAGCGTGTGGTTGTCCTAATGGTTATTATGTATACAACCCAGCTAGCAGATAACGTTCTGAGAACCATTTTGTTTCTTAGAGCTTGGTGAGCGTGTGGTTGTCCTAATGGTTATTATGTATACAACCTTCCCACAACGCTCTGAGAACCATTTTGTTTCTTAGAGCTTGGTGAGCGTGTGGTTGTCCTAATGGTTATTATGTATACAACCTTCCCACAACGTTCTGAGAACCATTTTGTTTCTTAGAGCTTGGTGAGCGTGTGGTTGTCCTAATGGTTATTATGTATACAACCTTCCCACAACGTTCTGAGAACCATTTTGTTTCTTAGAGCTTGGTGAGCGTGTGGTTGTCCTAATGGTTATTATGTATACAACCTTCCCACAACGTTCTGAGAACCATTTTGTTTCTTAGAGCTTGGTGAGCGTGTGGTTGTCCTAATGGTTATTATGTATACAACCCAGCTAGCAGATAACGTTCTGAGAACCATTTTGTTTCTTAGAGCTTGGTGAGCGTGTGGTTGTCCTAATGGTTATTATGTATACAACCTTCCCACAACGTTCTGAGAACCATTTTGTTTCTTAGAGCTTGGTGAGCGTGTGGTTGTCCTAATGGTTATTATGTATACAACCCAGCTAGCAGATAACGTTCTGAGAACCATTTTGTTTCTTAGAGCTTGGTGAGCGTGTGGTTGTCCTAATGGTTATTATGTATACAACCTTCCCACAACGTTCTGAGAACCATTTTGTTTCTTAGAGCTTGGTGAGCGTGTGGTTGTCCTAATGGTTATTATGTATACAACCCAGCTAGCAGATAACGTTCTGAGAACCATTTTGTTTCTTAGAGCTTGGTGAGCGTGTGGTTGTCCTAATGGTTATTATGTATACAACCTTCCCACAACGTTCTGAGAACCATTTTGTTTCTTAGAGCTTGGTGAGCGTGTGGTTGTCCTAATGGTTATTATGTATACAACCCAGCTAGCAGATAACGTTCTGAGAACCATTTTGTTTCTTAGAGCTTGGTGAGCGTGTGGTTGTCCTAATGGTTATTATGTATACAACCTTCCCACAACGTTCTGAGAACCATTTTGTTTCTTAGAGCTTGGTGAGCGTGTGGTTGTCCTAATGGTTATTATGTATACAACCTTCCCACAACGTTCTGAGAACCATTTTGTTTCTTAGAGCTTGGTGAGCGTGTGGTTGTCCTAATGGTTATTATGTATACAACCTTCCCACAACGTTCTGAGAACCATTTTGTTTCTTAGAGCTTGGTGAGCGTGTGGTTGTCCTAATGGTTATTATGTATACAACCCAGCTAGCAGATAACGTTCTGAGAACCATTTTGTTTCTTAGAGCTTGGTGAGCGTGTGGTTGTCCTAATGGTTATTATGTATACAACCTTCCCACAACGTTCTGAGAACCATTTTGTTTCTTAGAGCTTGGTGAGCGTGTGGCTGTCCTAATGGTTATTATGTATACAACCTTCCCACAACGTTCTGAGAACCATTTTGTTTCTTAGAGCTTGGTGAGCGTGTGGTTGTCCTAATGGTTATTATGTATACAACCTTCCCACAACGTTCTGAGAACCATTTTGTTTCTTAGAGCTTGGTGAGCGTGTGGTTGTCCTAATGGTTATTATGTATACAACCCAGCTAGCAGTTAACGTTCTGAGAACCATTTTGTTTCTTAGAGCTTGGTGAGCGTGTGGTTGTCCTAATGGTTATTATGTATACAACCTTCCCACAACGTTCTGAGAACCATTTTGTTTCTTAGAGCTTGGTGAGCGTGTGGTTGTCCTAATGGTTATTATGTATACAACCCAGCTAGCAGATAACGTTCTGAGAACCATTTTGTTTCTTAGAGCTTGGTGAGCGTGTGGTTGTCCTAATGGTTATTATGTGTACAACCTTCCCACAACGTTCTGAGAACCATTTTGTTTCTTAGAGCTTGGTGAGCGTGTGGTTGTCCTAATGGTTATTATGTATACAACCTTCCCACAACGTTCGGAGAACCATTTTGTTTCTTAGAGCTTGGTGAGCGTGTGGTTGTCCTAATGGTTATTATGTATACAACCTTCCCACAACGTTCTGAGAACCATTTTGTTTCTTAGAGCTTGGTGAGCGTGTGGTTGTCCTAATGGTTATTATGTATACAACCTTCCCACAACGTTCTGAGAACTATGTTTCTTTGGTGGGAATTTCAGTACTTTAGCATTACATTTCCTACAGCTTTCTTCATTGTTCTACTTCAAGTAATGTTCTCAAATTGTTCCCGAGAACGTTAACAATGTTCATCTGTGGGAATTTCAGTCATGTTCAGAGAACGTTAAGAAAACGTTCCATTAAAACCACAGAAAACATTTGTAATGTTTGAAAGATGTTCTGAGAATGTTCTATAAAAACATGTACGTTCCGTTCTCAGCGCCAACAAAACTTCTATCTTCTTAAGTGTGTTCAGGTGGGTTGGCCACACCCACTAATTGGCCACACCCGATTTTAATGAGCGCTGGTTTCCTTTGAAATAGGGTCTGTTTGAATTAACAGCTTTGTATGAGTTTTTAAAAAACATGTCATGCTAGCTCCATCCTGGTGTGCAGTGGACTCATTCCATGGACAGAGAACAGAAGATCATAGATTCAAATCTCACGGACTTTGTGACAAATTAAAAAATGTGTTTGCATGATTTAACGCGTATCTGATTTGGAGATCAAATCAATTAAATTAAGCTAGCAGTGTTATTAAAAGTCTTATTGAAACATGTCATTGTTATTTAATTATCTTCAAATAACCTATAATATCTATTATCAGAATGTTAATAAAAACCACCAAGGATTACTTTCAGGGAACCAATAGTAAAACATTCTCAAGTCCTGAGAGCAACTTAAAAATGTATGTTCCCAGAACAGGCAGAGTTTAACCGGTCAAGGCACTTTTGGCTTCATTCCCAGAAGCAAAATGCCTTCCTTACCATCTTAAAAATTCTAAATCTTAAAAACATCTTAAAAGAAAGGCATTTAAAAATGCCTTCCTCACCATCTTAAATAAGCATGCACCATTCAATAAATTTAGAACCAGGAACAGATATAGCCCTTGGTTCTCTCCAGACCTGACTGCCCTTAACCAACACAAAAGCATCCTGTGGCGTTCTGCATTAGCATCAAACAGCCCCCGTGATATGCAACTTTTCAGGGAAGTTAGAAACCAATATACACAGGCAGTTAGAAAAGCCAAGGCTAGCTTTTTCAAGCAGGAATTTGCTTTCTGCAACACAAACTCAAAAAAGTTCTGGGACACTGTAAAGTCCATGGAAAATAAGAGCACCTCCCAGCTGCCCACTGCACTGAGGATAGGAAGCTCTGTCACCACTGATAATTCCACTATAATTGAGAATTTCAATAAGCATTTTTCAACGGCTGGCCATGCTTTCCACCTGGCTACCCCGGTCTGAAGATGTTCTGAGATGTTCTGAAAGAGCTGCAAAATCTGGACCCCTACAAATCAGCTGGGCTAGACAATCTGGACCCTTTCTTTCTAAAATTATCTGCCGAAATGATTGCAAACCCTATTACTAACCTGTTCAACCTCTCTTTCGTGTCGTCTGAGATTCCCAAAGATTGGAAGGCAGCTGCGGTCATCCCCCTCTTCAAAGGGGGGGGGGACACTCTTGATCCAAACTGCTACAGACCTATATCTATCCTACCCTGTATTTGTAAGGTCTTTGAAAGCCAAGTTAACAAACAGATTACCGACCATTTCGAATCCCACCGTACCTTCTCCGCTATGCAATCTGGTTTCAGAGCTGGTAATGGGTGGTCATGGGTGCACCTCAGCCATGCAAGCTATGCAGATGACACCATTCTGTATACTTCTGGCCCTTCTTTGGACACTGTGTTAACTAACCTCCAGACGAGTTTCAATGCCATACAACTCTCCTTCCGTGGCTTCCAACTGCTCTTAAATACAAGTAAAACTAAATGCATGCTCTTCACCCGAATGCTGCCTGCACCTGCCCGCCCGTTCAGCATCACTACTCTGGACGGTTCTGACTTAGAATATGTGGACAACTACAAATACCTTGGTGTCTGGTTAGGCTGTAAACTCTCCTTCCAGACTCACATCAAACATCTCCAATCCAAAGTAAAATCTAGAATCGGCTTCCTATTTCGCAACAAAGCATCCTTCACTCATGCTGCCAAACATACCCTCGTAAAACTGACCATCCTACCGATCCTCGACTTCGGCGATGTCATTTAGAAAATAGCCTCCAATACCCTACTCAATAAATTGGATGCAGTCTATCACAGTGCCATCCGTTTTGTCACCAAAGCCCCATATACTACCCATCACTGCGACCTGTACGCTCTCGTTGGCTGGCCCTCGCTTCATACTCGTTGCCAAACCCTAAGGCTCCAGGTGATCTACAAGACCCTGCTAGGTAAAGTCCCCCCTTATCTCAGCTCACTGGTCACCATAGCAGCACCCACTCGTAGCACGCGCTCCAGTCTCTAGTCACCCCGAAAACCAATTCCTCCTTTGACCGCCACTCCTTCCAGTTCTCTGCTGCCAATGACTGGAACGAACTACAAAAATCTCTGAAACTGGAAACACTTATCTCCCTCACTAGCTTTAAGCACCAGTTGTCAGAGCAGCTCACAGATCACTGCACCTGTACATAGCCCATCTATAAATATCCCATCCAACTACCTCTTCCCCTACTGTATTTATTTATTTTGCTCCTTTGCACCCCAATATTTATACTTTGCACATTCTTCCACTGCAAATCTACCATTTCAGTGTTTTACTTGCTATATTGTATTTACTTTGCCACCATGGCCTTTATTTTGCCTTTACCTCCCTTATCTCACCTAATTTACTCACATCGTATATAGACTTGTTTCTACTGTATTATTGACTGTATGTTTGTTTCACTCCATGTGTAACTCTGTGTCGTTGTATGTGTCGAACTGCTTTGCTTTATCTTGGCCAGGTCACAGTTGTAAATGAGAACTTGTTCTCAACTAGCCTACCTGGTTAAATAAAGGTGTTCTCAACTAGCCTACCTGGTTAAATAAAGGTGTTCTCAACTAGCCTACCTGGTTAAATAAAGGTGTTCTCAACTAGCCTACCTGGTTAAATAAAGGTGTTCTCAACTAGCCTACCTGGTTAAATAAAGGTGTTCTCAACTAGCCTACCTGGTTAAATAAAGGTGTTCTCAACTAGCCTACCTGGTTAAATAAAGGTGTTCTCAACTAGCCTACCTGGTTAAATAAAGGTGTTCTCAACTAGCCTACCTGGTTAAATAAAGGTGTTCTCAACTAGCCTCCCTGGTTAAATAAAGGTGTTCTCAACTAGCCTACCTGGTTAAATAAAGGTGTTCTCAACTGGCCTACCTGGTTAAATAAAGGTGTTCTCAACTAGCCTACCTGGTTAAATAAAGGTGTTCTCAACTAGCCTACCTGGTTAAATAAAGGTGTTCTCAACTAGCCTACCTGGTTAAATAAAGGTGAACAAAAATATATATATAAAACAAAAAAAAATGGGAAGCCAAAAAAACATACGTTTCCACAACTTCCTAGGAACCAAATGTGTTAGCTGGGAATACTCTCAGCAGTCTGGGTTGTAAATGTGATTTATTGGGGATAACACTGCAGGGAGGAAAATTCACAATGTGGCTTATCAGTGTCCCCAGGTTGTCTGTGTTGATCGCCTTCCAGTTCTTCGCTGTTGGAAAACTGAATAGCATCGTTCCACTTGAATAAATGTGCCTATGTTTTCCTGAAACACGTCATAGGGAGGTACAGAGAAGATAAACCTTTGAGTTGAGGTACAATGGGGAATTTGAGCAATGGCTCAATCTAATGAAGACCTACTGTATATCAGATAAGTTGCTATTTATGACTTCATCCTTTATAATGAAGGCTGCTTTGTGATTTACATTTTTTATGAGGATCCCGTTAGCTGACGCCATGATTTCAGCTTATCTTCCTTGGGTCCAACATAGAACTAAAAATGACATTACACACAATTACAATTTAATGAAGACCTACTGTATATCAGATACGTTGCTATTTATGACTTCATCCTTTATAATGAAGGCTGCTTTGTGATTTACATTTTTTATGAGGATCCCGTTAGCTGACGCCATGATTTCAGCTTATCTTCCTTGGGTCCAACATAGAACTAAAAATGACATTACTCACAATTACAATGTATCTTTTGTAATGCATTACAAACATCTAACAAATAGACAGTCGATCAATGGCAAAGAGTATGAAGTAATGGAAAGTTAGCTAAAGAGACTACTCTCAGGCTATCAGTCACTTGTTACTCTTAATCTTCATTGTTGACACCAGACTCTTAACTCTTCCCTTACCTTAAGTCAACTCCCACTATTGAGGTTGTAGTTTGCACACTGGGAATAAGAATCATTAGTGTCAACAATTGGTACGAAAATATAAAACGAATAGCTTGATGAGTTGTTTTTGTTGATCCAGCTTTGCTAACTTTTTGGCACTCGGAATGAGGTAAATTGCGCAAAGGGATTTTTTTGTTTGTTATTGCTGAGCCTCCTCTTCATTTGCCATGCTCTACAGAGCGTGAATGAGGATAAATATTCGATACAGACCAGTAAAAGGCTATTTATGGCCCTTTATATTGTATTTTCTTAAGGTCAAACAATAATAAAAAGCTCATATGGAATTCTAGTTCTAAGGGGGAAGGGCTTCAGGAGCAGACAGGAAGAGAGGCGGGGTTGGACTGCTCCATGGAAACCAAGCAACCACGGCAACAGAAGTTTACTCGAAAGGCACTGCGATATTACAAACTTCAATTAAACTCAGTTCACTTTTGAAGTGTGTTGGTTTTTACTACGCCATTGCCTCAGCTCCCTTAGCAAAGGCAACAAATCCACCCAAACCAACCCTCAAAGCAGGCTCTGATCAACAACGGCAAGGACAAACTACTTTCATGTTTGAAAGACAAAATGAAGACACCTTGAATACTGTGTACTGTATGTTTCATTTAATGAATAGAATAGTGGCTCTTTTGAGTGCTGACAAGGACAGGTCCATAAATCTAAAAGGTGATTTTCAGGTGTTTAAATCATTATCTTCCAGACAGCGACAGCATTCATCATGCTGTGAAGACTGGAAATGTAATTCTGACACTTTAATGCTAAATTATTTCAAAGAATTAACCTTATTGTAAATCATCTTGGAACATTGTGCTATTGTAGTCACATCCCCCCTTCTGACATCTTGGAGAGAAAATAGCCTATTATTGTGCAACACTTAGCAAATCCACCAACACTTAGCAAACCCACCAACACTTAGCAAATCCACCAACACTTAGCAAATCCAACAACACTTAGCAAACCCACCAACACTTAGCAAATCCACCAACACTTAGCAAACCCACCAACACTTAGCAAACCCACCAACACTTAGCAAATCCAACAACACTTAGCAAACCCACCAACACTTAGCAAACTCACTTAGCAAATCCACCAACACTTAGCAAACCCACCAACACTTAGCAAACCCACCAACACTTAGCAAACCCACCAACACTTAGCAAACCCACCAACACTTAGCAAACCCACCAACACTTAGCAAATCCAACAACACTTAGCAAACCCACCAACACTTAGCAAACCTACTTAGCAAATACACCGACACTTAGCAAACCCACTTAGCAAATCCAACAACACTTAGCAAACCTACTTAGCAAATACACCGACACTTAGTAAACTCACCACACTTAGCAAACTCACTTAGCAAATCCAACAACACTTAGCAAACCCACTTAGCAAATACACCAACAATTAGCAAATACACCTAACACTTAGCAAACCAGCTTAGCAAACCCATCAACACTTAGCAAACCCGCGTAGTGAACCCACTAACACTTGGCAAATCAACTTAGCAAATCCACCAACTCTTTGCACACCCACTTAGCAAACCCACCAACACTTAGCAAACCCACCAACATGCAAAAGTAACACAAATAAGAATCAACAAAGGGTTGTATTGGGTACATATAAAATAGAAATGACATAATTATCTATTTTTATTTTATTTATTCAGTTTGATCAGCTTATATTCATAGCTATCAGTTTTTACCTAAGCATACACAAATAAATGTAGTCTCAGGGTCATTTGTATTATTCTGTACAAAAATCTGTGACACTCCATTTAGTTTGAGATGTTATGTTACTTTAGGTTACATTATGAATGGAATAGCGGTCGTACAATATAAAATTAATTAGAGGACGTATAGTATCATACGTCTTACCCAATCGTACAATAACATACGAATTGTAAGATGTAATTCATCATATGTCTTGGAGGATGTATAGTATTGCATGTCTTTATGTGAGACCAGGTTGCTTGTTGCGCTGTAACAACAAAGGATAATTACTGGGAGAATTGATGAACTAATGACAAAGGTCAGGAGAACTAAAATGCCAAAAGTTAGGTGAATTTATGTAGCAGGTTGGGTGGATTGGTTTAAGTTTAGAATAAGGGTTAGGGGTAAAATGCTACAGTTGTTCCTGACGCAACTCGAACATGCGACCTCTGGATTACTAGACTGTCGTGGATTACGCTCACCCATCCTCCCCAACCAATGTCCCTACTTTCTGTCGTTTCTGCCTCAGAAATTCGTAAAGTATGTTTCACATGGCTCTGAGGCCAGGCTGGTATCTGAAATTCTTGACATAACTGTTAAAAATACGTAATAGTTGACCACTCTCTCAAGTGCTGTTACTGTGAAGTGTAAACGTCTAGGAGCAACAACGGCTCAGCCGTGAAGTTGCAGGCCGCACACAGCTACACACGCGCCTAAGATCACCATGCGCTATGCCAGACGTCGGCTTGAGTGGTGTAAAGCTTTCCGCCATTGGACTCTGGAGCAGTGGAAACACGTTCTCTAGAGTGATGAATCACACTTCACCATCTGGCAGTCTGACAGACGAATCTGGGTTAGGCGGTTACCAGGAGAACGCTACCTGCCCGAATGCATAGTGCCCACTGTAAAGTTTGGTGGAGGAGGAATAATGGTCTGGGACTGTTTTTCATGGTTCGGGCTAGGTCGCAGTGAAGTGAAATCTTAACACTACAGCATACAATGACATTGTATATGATTCTGGGCTTCCAACTGTGTTGCAACTTTCCTAATTCAGCATGACAATGTGGCTGAAAGGACGCAAGTCCCCTCAGCAATGTTCCAACATCTAGTGGAAAGCCTTCCCAGAAGAGTGGAGGCTGTTATAGCAGCAATGTTCCAACATCTAGTGGAAAGCCTTCCCAGAGGAGTGGAGACTGTTATAGCAGCAATGTTCCAACATCTAGTGGAAAGCCTTCCCAGAAGAGTGGAGGCTGTAATAGCAGCAATGTTCCTACATCTAGTGGAAAGCCTTCCCAGAAGAGTGGATGGAGGCTGTTATAGCAGCAATGTTCCAACATCTAGTGGAAAGCCTTCCCAGAAGAGTGGAAGCTGTTATAGCAGCAATGTTCCAAATCAAATCAAATCAAAATTAAATCAAATCAAATCAAATTTATTTGTCACATACACATGGTTAGCAGATGTTAATGCGAGTGTAGCGAAATGCTTGTGCTTCTAGTTCCGACAATGCAGTAATAACAAGTAATCTAACTAACAATTCCAAAACTACTGTCTTGTACACAGTGTAAGGGGATAAAGAATATGTACATAAGGATATATGAATGAGTGATGGTACAGAGCAGCATAGGCAAGATACAGTAGATGGTATCGGGTACAGTATGTACAAATGAGATGAGTATGTAAACAAAGTGGCATAGTATAGTATAAAGTGGCTAGTGATACATGTATTACATAAGGATACCGTCGATGATATAGAGCCGTCGATGATATAGTGGAAAGCCTTCCCAGAAGAGTGGAAGCTATTATAGCAGCAATGTTCCAACATCTAGTGGAAAGCCTTCCCAGAAGAGTGGAGGCTGTTATAGCAGCAATGTTCCAACATCTAGTGGAAAGCCTCCCCAGAAGAGTGGAGGCTGTTATAGCAGCAAAATCATTCCATGATTTTGGAATGAGATGTTTGGACGATCTGGTGTCCACATACTTTTGGTCATGTAGTGTACCTCGTGTTTGACCATCCTCAAAAGGTGCCACAAATTTAAACAGAATTTGATATCCTCAATTGCCATCAGCTTTTGATATATGGAGATTGGATTTTGGAAGTAGATTTGAACTTATCTAGATGTGGTTTAGGAGTGCTGAGATCAGCTTCTTCCCCTCCTCCACTATTCATGCAAGCCAAGTGGAGAGAGGAGGGAGGGAGTCAATTGATGGAAAGATCTAACCGCTCAATAAAGCTGTCAGTAGTGGAACTAAATGAAACACGTTGTCATGGTGTCCACGTTCCCCCAGACAGAGAGAGAAAGGGAGCTGGGGAACACATTTGGATGTCCCAGACAGAGAGAGAAAGGGAGCTGGGGAACACATTTGGATGTCCCAGACAGAGAGAGAAAGGGAGCTGGGGAACACATTTGGATGTCCCAGACAGAGAGAGAAAGGGAGCTGGGGAACACATTTGGATGTCCCAGACGGAGAGATAAGGGGAGCTGGGGAACACATTTGGATGTCCCAGACAGAGAGAGAAAGGGAGCTGGGGAACACATTTGGATGTCCCAGACAGAGAGAGAAGGGGAGCTGGGGAACACATTTGGATGTCCCAGACAGAGAGAGAAAGGGAGCTGGGGAACACATTTGGATGTCCCAGACAGAGAGAGAAGGGGAGCTGGGGAACACATTTGGATGTCCCAGACAGAGAGAGAAAGGGAGCTGGGGAACACATTTGGATGTCCCAGACAGAGAGAGAAAGGGAGCTGGGGAACACATTTGGATGTCCCAGACGGAGAGAGAAAGGGAGCTGGGGGAACACATTTGAATGTCCCAGACGGAGAGAGAAAGGGAGCTGGGGAACACATTTGGATGTCCCAGACAGAGAGAGAAAGGGAGCTGGGGAACACATTTGGATGTCCCAGACAGAGAGAGAAAGGGAGCTGGTGAACACATTTGGATGTCCCAGACAGAGAGAGAAAGGGAGCTGGGGAACACATTTGGATGTCCCAGACGGAGAGAGAAAGGGATCTGGGGACACATTTGGATGTCCCAGACGGAGAGAGAAAGGGATCTGGGGACACATTTAGATGTCCCAGACAGAGAGAGAAAGGGAGCTGGGGAACACATTTGAATGTCCCAGACGGAGAGAGAAAGGGAGCTGGGGACACATTTGGATGTCCCAGACAGAGAGAGAAAGGGAGCTGGGGAACACATTTGGATGTCCCAGACAGAGAGAGAAAGGGATCTGGGGAACACATTTGAATGTTTTAAGTTTGATAAACTACATTACCTTTAATGACCTTCACAGAAACTTCATCACCTTCATGTTTCCATACCAAGATACCCCAATCAAATCCAAACATTTTAGTTTGAAGCGTTGAAGCGTTAATCTGAGTTAGTCATCTCCATGGTGCTAATTCATCCCCATGGTGATAATTCATCCTCATGGCGCTAATTCATCCTCATGGTGCTAATTCATCCTCATGGTGCTAATTCATCTCCATGGTGATAATTCATCTCCATGGTGATAATTCATCTCCATGGTGCTAATTCATCTCCATGGTGCTAATTCATCTCCATGGTGCTAATTCATCTCCATGGTGCTAATTCATCCTCATGGTGCTAATTCATCTCCATGGTGCTAATTCATCCCCATGGTGCTAATTCATCCTCATGGTGCTAATTCATCCTCATGGTGCTAATTCATCTCCATGGTGCTAATTCATCCCCATGGTGCTAATTCATCCTCATGGTGCTAATTCATCCCCATGGTGCTAATTCATCTCCATGGTGCTAATTCATCCCCATGGTGCTAATTCATCTCCATGGTGCTAATTCATCCCCATGGTGCTAAATCATCTCCATGGTGCTAATTCATCCCCATGGTGCTAATTCATCCTCATGGTGCTAATTCATCCCCATGGTGCTAAGTCATCCCCATGGTGCTAATTAATTTAATGTTTTTTTACACTTAGTGTAGTTGGCACAAAGGTAAGATCTAGAGAGTTATGTTTACAGCTTGACATTCATAACTAGTCCTGCTTGAATCATTTTTACATGGTCCTCTACACCAAAAAGGCTAAAGTACAGGTAGCGAAAAGGCTAGTAACGTCGTCCGGGAGATCAGGCAATAGGTTGATAACAGGGAATCCGATAGGCTAAAGTACAGGCAGGGAAAAGGCGTCGTTAGTTTTTGCCTGCCTCACTGAAAATACACAGGAGGATTAATGTGGAGACAATCACAAAGACAGGTGAGACAGATCAGGGTGTGACATAAGTATTCAGACCCTTTACTCAGAACTTTGTTGAAGCACCTTTGGCAGCGATGACAGTCTTCTTGGGTATGACGCTACAAGCTTGGCACACCTGTATTTGGGGAGTTTCTCCCATTCTTCTCTGCAGATCCTCTGTCAGGTTGGATGGGGAGCGTCGCTGTACAGCTATTTTCAGGTCTCTCCAGAGATTTTCGATCAGGTTCTAGTCCAGGCTCTGGCTGGGACACTCAAGGATATTCCACTCCTACATTGTCTTGGCAGTGTGCTTAGGGCTATTTTCCTATTGGAAGGTAAACATTTGCCCATGTCTGAGGTCCTGAGTGCTCTGGAGCATGTTTTCATCAAGGATCTCTCTGTACTTTGCTCCGTTCATCTTTCCTTCAATCCTGACTAGTCTCCCAGTCTCTGCCGCTGAAAAACATCCCCACAGCATTGATGCTGCCACCATCATGCTTCACTGTAGGGATCGTGTAAGGTTTCCTACAGACGTGACGCTTGGAATTCAGTTTAAAGAGTTCAATCTTGGTTTTGGAATCTTGGAATCTTGTTTCTCATGGTCTGAGAGTCCTTTAGAAGCCTTTTGGCAAACTCCAAGCGGGCTGTCATGTACCTTTTACTGAGGAGTGGCTTCCGTCTGGCCACCATAACGGCCTGATTGATGGAGTGTTGCAGAGATGGTTGTCCTTCTGGAAGGTTCTCCCATCTCCACAGAGAAACTCTGGAGCTCTGTCAAAGTGACCATTGGGTTCTTGGTCACCTCCCTGACCAAGGCCCTTCTCCCCTTGCTCAGTTTGGCCGGGCGGCCAGCTCTAGGAAGGGTCTTGGTGGTTCTAAACTTCTTCCATTTGAGTTTGATGGAGGCCACTGTGTTCTTGGTGACCTTCGATGCTGCAGACATTTTTTGGTACCCTTCTCCAGATCTGTGCCTTGTCAGAATCTTGTCTCAGAGCTCTACAGAGAATTCCTTTGACCTCATGGCTTGGTTTTTGCTCTGACATGCACTGTCAACTGTGGGACCTTATATAGACAGGTGTGTGCCTTTCCATAATTATATTAAAACAAACCTGGGTCTGGGGCCCTACATTTTCCAAATCATTCCAAATGTTCTGGACACGTCATTGCGTAAATCTAACTGTTAGAGAGGATGTGTTATCAATAAGAAATAACCCTGAGGACCTCTTGTCACGTCCTGACCTCAGTTCCTTTATTATGTCTTTGTGTTAGTTTGGTCAGGGGTCATGAGTTGGGATGGGTAGTCTATGTTCTTTTTTTCCTATGTTGTATTTCTGTGTTTGACCTGGTATGGGTTCTCAATCAGAGGCAGCTGTCGATCGTTGTCTCTGATTGAGAATCATACTTAGGTAACCTGTTTCGCCCTGTGTTTTTTGGGGCATTGTATTTTTGGTGTCATATTAAAGTGCCTTTCTCCCTTTTGGAACTCTCTGCTCTCTGCGTCTGATTCTTACCTCACACACCCTCGTGACACCTCTAGTGATAATATCTCATTTACATCTACGTGGTCGTTAACCCAGCCTTGGGTTTGTCACATTCTGTCGCAGTAATGAATTTAAATAAAAAAATAAAAAAGTGTTTTTACCATTGGGCAGGTGACCAATCAGGGCAGACACTTGGACATCTGGCCACTCAACAGGAGTGTGTGTGTGTGTGTGTGTGCATGCATGCCTGCGTATGTTTGGCGCTGACGGGGCTAGCCTGGATTGGTTAGGGTGTTACATGATGCATAAGAAATGTGTTTAATTGTGTTATACAAGTGTAGAACACTACGCACCAGAAGATTCACAGAGCTCAGGGCATGTTAAGTATAACTGTGTCCTTAAGGTGGCGGATCACACCAGTCTTTCAGAATAACATGCTAATGAGTTGAGAGAACACAAGAAAACTGGAGACTTTTCCTCAAAGAGAATTGAAGAATGCTACAAACAGGAAATACCCTCTTTATATACATTCACCCTAACTGTGGTGAGGGTTCACCCTAGGGGTATAAGCATTTTTGGACAGACAATTTATAATTGATTTATAATTTATAATCGGTCTCGTAGATCGGTGCGTTGCACACTTTTTGTTTATAATAAATCCCTCCCGCATAAACTTGAATGTATTGTAATGTTTTTAAAACTGTATAACTGCCTTAAGTTTGCTGGAACCCAGGAAGAGTAGCTGCTACCTTGGCAGGAACTAGTGGGGATCCATAATAAACTCCAGGAAGAGTAGCTGCTTCCTTGGCAGGAACTAGTGGGGATCCATAATAAACCCCAGGAAGAGTAGCTGCTACCTTGGAAGGAACTAGTGGGGATCCAAAATAAACTCCAGGAAGAGTAGCTGCTTCCTTGGCAGGAACTAATGGGGATCCATAATAAACTCCAGGAAGAGTAGCTGCTGCCTTGGCAGGAACTAATGGGGATCCATAATAAACCCCAGGAAGAGTAGCTGCTGCCTTGGGAGGAACTAGTGGGGATCCATAATAAACCCCAGGTAGAGTAGCTGCTGCCTTGGGAGGAACTAGTGGGGATCCATAATAAACCCCAGGAAGAGTAGCTGCTGTCTTGGCAGGAACTAATGGGGATCCATAATAAACTCCAGGAAGAGTAGCTGCTGCCTTGGCAGGAACTAATGGGGATCCATAATAAACCCCAGGAAGAGTAGCTGCTGCCTTGGCAGGAACTAATGGGGATCCATAATAAACCCCAGGAAGAGTAGCTGCTGCCTTGGTAGGAACTAATGGGGATCCATAATAAACCCCAGGAAGAGTAGCTGCTGCCTTGGTAGGAACTAATGGGGATCCATAATAAACCCCAGGAAGAGTAGCTGCTGCCTTGGCAGGAACTAATGGGGATCCATAATAAACCCCAGGAAGAGTAGCTGCTGCCTTGGCAGGAACTAATGGGGATCCATAATAAACCCCAGGAAGAGTAGCTGCTGCCTTGGCAGGAACTAATGGGGATCCATAATAAACCCCAGGAAGAGTAGCTGCTGCCTTGGCAGGAACTAGTGGGGATCCATAATAAACCCCAGGAAGAGTAGCTGCTGCCTTGGCAGGAACTAGTGGGGATCCACAATAAACCCCAGGAAGAGTAGCTGCTGCCTTGGCAGGAACTAATGGGGATCCATAATAAACCCCAGGAAGAGTAGCTGCTGCCTTGGCAGGAACTAGTGGGGATCCATAATAAACCCCAGGAAGAGTAGCTGCTGCCTTGGCAGGAACTAGTGGGGATCCATAATAAACCCCAGGAAGAGTAGCTGCTGCCTTGGCAGGAACTAATGGGGATCCATAATAAACCCCAGGAAGAGTAGCTGCTGCCTTGGCAGGAACTAATGGGGATCCATAATAAACCCCAGGAAGAGTAGCTGCTGCCTTGGCAGGAACTAGTGGGGAACCATAATAAACCCCAGGAAGAGTAGCTGCTGCCTTGGCAGGAACTAGTGGGGATCCACAATAAACCCCAGGAAGAGTAGCTGCTGCCTTGGGAGGAACTAATGGGGAACCATAATAAACCCCAGGAAGAGTAAACCGATCTCTCCTGCTGCGCTGCGATGTCAGGATTCCAGGCATATGAGGGGGTTGAGACAGGAGTTGATGGACAGTCACATTCTGACCTTTATTTCTTTTGTTTTGTCGTTATTTAGTATGGTCAGGGCGTGAGTTGGGGTGGGCAGTCTATGTTTGTTTTTCTATGTTTTGGGATTTCTATGTTTCAGTCTAGTATGGTTCTCAATCAGAGGCAGGTGTCATTAGTTGTCTCTGATTGAGAATCATACTTAGGTAGCCTGGGTTTCACTGTTCGTTTGTGGGTTATTGCCTATGTTAGTTGCTTGTGTCAGCACAGTTCTCATTATAGCTTCGTTTACTTCGTGTTTTTCATCATCTATTAAATGATGCATTCACACCACGCTGCGCTTTGGTCCGCTTCTTACGACGATCGTGACATGGACAGTCGGAAGAGCAAATGAAATGGTATGAGGGACATCCCAGCTTCAAGTTGTGTCAGATTTCACATCCTGCTTCACACAGGCAAAAGAGACATAATCATCCATTTTGATCTATGGTGTCCGCAGATCGATTTTATAAGTAAAAACGTTAAAATGACCACGCAGGTCCCCAAAACAGGGAACTTTACATCTAAGAATGAACAGATGAATAAACATTATGCCTGTTTTAACCTTAGGGCTCTATTCAATCTTTATTGCAGAAGTTCAGCTTTACAACGTGATTGAAATGTAAAAGCAATGTTCCCGTGTTAGAGGAGAATGCGCTGCGGCAAATGTCAACTCAATCTGTGTCATTTACTGTTCAATACACTGTTAATCAGAGCAGGGATGATAATCGATGCATCAGTTCAGTAATATCTCTCAAATATCTCTTAACGAATTCATTTGCAAAGTCTTTGAGAAGAAACAGTAAAAAAAAAGATTATTCAAAAATATTATTGGAAGCTCTTTCATATGTAAATTACCCCCCCCCCCCCCCACCCCCCAACAAAAAAATAAATGATCTACTGGAAAAGGTGGAGGTGTAAAACAACAGCATCATATCTGCTAGTTTGATAACTCGATCATGTAAAAGGGTCATGTGACAGAACTCAAAAACACCAAAACATTTGGATTTGTTTTCCTTTAAGTTTTATTTTATTTATTTTATTATTTATTATTTTATTATTCAATTACGGAAAAATAAAAATCTTATTTACAATGATGGCCTGGCAAGAATAAATAAAAAGGCCTAAGTTTAATAGGACAATAAATGAATAGGCCTACGTTTAATAGGAGAAAAAAAATGAATAGGCCTAATCATCACTGAGCCACCATTTTCTTTCAGGCCCCATGTCTATGATCTGTACTGAGAGAAGGGCTCTTAGAGTAGGTCTATTTCTTTCACATAAGGCCTTTTCAGGGAATTGCTTTAACAAAAGCCTCCATTTTATCTGCTAAGTGCATTACCACGTTGACTGAATACTGAATTCTGTGAGTTTGGTCAAGTCCAGAAATATGAATGTAGAGATGAATCATACCCACTGCAACATAAATGCACTTGCCTCCTCATTATATTTTCATTATAGCTTAAAGATACAGGATATAATGGCCCATAGCTTTCTACACTAAAACAAATCCAATATATTTTTTTTCCACGGTTGGATAATTCTACGTTGTTTCCCTTAGAGACATGGCCATCATAAACGTTGCTAAGTGGGTGACTTTGGGTCCATGTTGGATTTAGACAGGAAATAGATCGTCACCCTAATCCCTTTTTTTCTCCCTCTCCTTCAGCTGTCTTGGTTTTGACTCACAATAAGACATTAAGAGGACTTTGCGACGTGTGATTCAGTGTTGTTCGGTGCGTAGGATTGCCTCACACCTCTAGGTGTTCATGTCCTTCACTGGGCATTGCTTCACGTGTGATAGAACATATGACTGAGCCAATACTCCACATTTTCACTTTGTTTCACTAAACAATTACGAGCCATCAGACAACAAAGGTTTTGCCACACTGAGCAATTTAACTGAGAGAATACTGACAATATAGTAAGGGAAAAAAAACAAAAAAACAAATTGTGACTTAACTGTAAACATATGGAAAAACTATTCATAATGCCATCTAAATTAAACAATGTTATTGCCATTTTTATAAAAACCGAGAAAGGTTCACAGAATACCCTCAGATTCTATTTACACTTTGAGTCTGTATGACATCACAATCAAAATCATGCAATTCTGTTAAATCCTTAATGATGTCACTTCTCATAAAAAAAAAAACAAATGAAATAATGACTGGTCAATCACATTTATATATGTATGTGACGTCATTCAACAAACACACGTTCAACGTAAATTAACAGACGTTGGGGAAGAAGAAGAAGAATGAAAATAATAATGTTTTATGCAATTGAAAGGGCATACTCACAGGAAGTCAAATGCCACGTGTAGGTTGTATTGTCCAATGGGCACGTCCAACATGTCACAATGAAACATTTGCAGTTAAGAGCCTGCATTACACATAACCATGGAACAACGTCAACACACCATGGTTGATTTTTTTTTTGACAAAGTCACAACGTTGTTGCCCGTGACGTACAGAACACGTTCAGACGTGTTTTTGTTTACATTTACTTTGTTTACAAACAAGATTATATTTTGGTTCTGATGGGGTACTACAGTGCTACTACTACTACTAAGCTCATTAGGCATTTATAAGTTATATTCTTCAAGAATCAAATGAGTATATACAAAGTTGGAAGCACAGAATTGTGTACAATGTCATTGTATGCTGTAGCGTTAGGATTTCCCTTCACTGGAACTAAGGGGCCTGATCCATGAAAAACAGCCCCAGATCATTATTCCTCCTCCACCAAACTTTACAGTTGGCACTATGTATTGGGGAAGGTAGCATTTTCCTGGCATCCGCCAAACCCAGATTAATCTGTCGGACTGCCGGATGGTGAAGCGTGATTCATCTCTCCAGAGTCCAATGGCGGCGAGCTTTACACCACTCCAGCTGACGCTTGGCATTGCGCATGGTGATCTTAGGCTTGTGTGCGGCTGCTCGGCCGTGGAAACCCATTTCATGAAGCACCCGATGAACAGTTCATGTGCTGATTACGTTGCTTCCAGAGGCAGTTTGGAACTCGGTAGTGAGTGTTGCAACTGAGGACAGGCGATTTTTACGTACTACGCGCTTCAGCACTCGGCGGTCCCGTTCTGTGAGCTTGTGTGGCCTACCACTTCACGGCTGAGCCGTTGTTGCTCCTAGACATTTCCACTTCACTATAACAGCACTTACAGTTGACGGGCAGCTCTTGCAGGACAACTGGCTTGTTGGAAAGGTGGCATCTTATGACGGTGCCACATTGAAAGCCACTGAGCTTTTCAGTTAGGCCATTTTAATGACAATACTCGTCTATGGACAGTGCTTGGCTTGGGCTAGATTTGATACACCTGTCAGAAACGGATGTGGCTGAAATAGCCAAATCCACTAATTTGAAGGTGTGTCCACATACTTTTGTTAATATAGTCAACAACAACAAAATGGATGGATCAGCTGTAGATTGCCCCATCAAGAAACAGCTAACCATCATGGCTTGTTCTGAGGCATCGTGTTTGTGCAAATGTAGCCGTGTGATGTTGTTCCCCTAGATTATGCACCAAATTACCAGATTATGCAACAAGGACCAATTCAAATAGGCCAGGTCAAGAGGGGATGTTAATAATTTGATAATAATAATAATAATTCAGTGTATTTTATAGTTAATTACAGCTGCATAGCTAACGTTTTTCTTTGGTGTTCAAACACTTTTTCATATCAATATTGTACATACATGTGATTGTAGTACATACATGTGATTGTAGTACATACATGTGATTGTAGTACATACATGTGATTGTAGTACATACATGTGATTGTAGTACATACATGTGATTGTAGTACATACATGTGATTGTAGTACATACATGTGATTGTAGTACATACATGTGATTGTAGTACATACATGTGATTGTAGTACATACATGTGATTGTAGTACATACATGTGATTGTAGTACATACATGTGATTGTAGTACATACATGTGATTGTAGTACATACACGTGATTGTAGTACATACATGTGATTGTAGTACATACATGTGATTGTAGTACATACATGTGATTGTAGTACATACATGTGATTGTAGTACATACATGTGATTGTAAAAGTGTTGTATATGTTGGTTTGGTCCATCGCGGGTTATCTGTATTTCCATACCCCCTTATTGTTCTCTTTTGCCTGACCTTCGGCATAGCAAGGTACGTTGTCCTTGGCTCCGAAATTGTTCAATATAAAACCGTCCTAATGTTATACAATATACTGTTATGCTACCATAAGTTTGTTACAATGTGGACAACATAAAGATTTATGTTAACAAGTTTCACAAAGCTCCCTAACTAGGGTATCTATTGTAACTTGTGAGTACTTGGGACACTGTTTGAGTGAGTGTCCGTGTGCTTGCGCAGGTGCCTGAGAGCTAGGACCGCGCCAAGGGTTAACATAATGTGTGTTGTCTCTTCGTGTGCAGGTATGTCTTTATTTTGTCTGAATTATGTACGGTATCATTTTGCTTGTATTGTATTGTGTGCTGTTGTGAATTGAATGTGTGCACGCAGAACCTGTTATTTCATTTTGCCTGACCTTCGGCTAGCAAGGTGCCTGAGAGCTGTAACTGTGCCAAGGGTTAACATAATGTGTGTTGTCTCTTCGTGTGCAGGGCAAATAAAAATAATTCAATCAGCAGACCTCCAGTTGTGGCAGCGTCCTAATTAAAAGTACACAACGCAGAACGAACCACGCTACACAACCACAGCACAACTGAGAAATGCCCAGGGTAAAAGCACCGTAACGTCACGGACACAAAGCCAATGACCATGGACTCACATTCAGATGGAAGGATAGATTCTTAGTTGTTTCATAAATCAGACCTGACCAATAAGGTCTAGACTGTGTCTGGACATGCACAATCTTAAGTAGAGGACCAGGCAGGCAGATAACATTGACCTGTTGTCATTGAGAGAACGTGGTCGACTCTAGTGCTCAGTGTGGCAGCTCCCACAACACCACAACAATAACACCATTTAGATAACAGAGTCTGTCTTATCCACCCGTTTGAGGGCTTGTTGCATCCCGACGGCGGACAGCTTGCGGTTGATGTTGCGATAACGACAGCGCAGCAGGTTGCTGTAGGTGGTCCTCAGGTCCCTGTTGAAGAAGGCGTAGATGAAAGGGTTGAGGAGGGAGTTGGCATAGCCCAGCCACAACAGGGTCCTCTCCACCCACAAGGGCACACAGCTAGGGCAGTCCGCCCTGCAGATGAAGGGTCTGGCCGTGGACAGTAAGAAGAAAGGCATCCAGCAGACACTGAAGGCCCCTACCACGATCCCCAGGGTGGCTGCTGCCTTCTGCTCCCGCTTGAAGATGGACATGTTCCTCCGGTTGCTCCTCACGAGCCGGGAGAATCGCGTGCACTCCTCCACCTCCCTGTGGAGCCTCAGAGCGGCCGACACACAGTCCACGCTGTCCTCTTCCTCCTCCTGTTCCTCCATGGCCTCCTCTCCCCCCCGCGCCTCCTCCTCCCCGACCCGCGGGAAGCCCGTGATGGTGTGCTTGGCGGCGCTGAGCTTGGCGGCGCGGTAGATGCGGTAGTACATAATGAGCATGACGGATACGGGGATGTAGAACGCCACTGAGGTGGAGTAGATGGTGTAACCAAAGTCCTGGCTGATCAGACACACCTTGTTGTCGTTTACATTCTGGGCCCAGCCGAAGAGGGGGGGTAGGGTGATGGAGGCGGACAGAAGCCACACGGACACCACCATCTTGGCCATGCAACAGCCATTCTGTCTCACAGGGTAGGTCAGAGGCTTGGTTATGCCCAGGTACCTCAAAACGGACAACAAAATAAGCATATAATTAATTAGCTGTAAACAACAAATTAACTGTTTATACATACAGATACATATTACTGTAAATACATTGGATGAACAGCAAGGAACTTCCAAAGGAAGACAAACATTGGGGAGTAATTCACACCAAAATAACTATAGCAATTATAATAAGATCGTATAACAATCGTATTATAATGTACCCTGTTACTAGGGCTACGCTATAATTTGTTTTAAAAGGAGATTGAAATTCCCGAACTCCTTACATGTTTTTATTATGTTTATGACAGGGTAGGAGACCATACAGTAGCGGGACCCGCAAAAATGTGTATAGGGCTCATGTGGGGATCGAACTGCAAGGGGTTAACATATGGTTTTGGAGGCAAGAGTGCTACCCACTTAATTCACTATGAAAATATCAGTGTTCATTTGTTTTTTAAATTATATATTTTATTTAGTAGCCTACACGTGATCTTCCTGTCTGGGTTGGCGCCCCCCCTTGGGTTGTGCCGTGGCGGAGATCTTTGTGGGCTATACTCGGCCTTGTCTCAGGATGGTAAGTTGGTGGTTGAAGATATCCCTCTAGTGGTGTGAGGGGCTGTGCTTTGGCAAAGTGGGTGGGGTTATCAGATGGGGCCACAGTGTCTCCTGACCCCTCCTGTCTCAGCCTCGAGTATTTATGCTGCAGTAGTTTGTGTCGGGGGGCTAGGGTCAGTTTGTTATATCTGGAGTACTTCTCCTGTCCTATCCGGTGTCCTGTGTGAATTTAAGTATGCTCTCTCTAATTCTCTTTCTTTCTCTCTGAGGACCTGAGTCCTAGGACCATGCCTCAGGACTACCTGACATGATGACTCCTTGCTGTCCCCAGTCCACCTGGCCATGCTGCTGCTCCAGTTTCAACTGTTCTGCCTGCGGCTATGGAATCCTGACCTGTTCACCAGACGTGGTGCCTGTCCCAGACCTGCTGTTTTTAACTCTCTAGAGACAGCAGGAGTGGTAGAGATACTCTTAATGATCGGCTATGAAAAGCCAACTGACATTTACTCCTGAGGCTATATAAATACATTTGATTTGATACACCAATTGGTGCCCACATGGGCTTATAAAACACGATTTCATCAAGTATGTGTGCAAAAAACACGAAACAAAAATGTAAGACTCAATTTAACAATTAAATGCATAATTAACCGTCATATTAAAACGGCTTTCACCTTGTCACACTACACAAACAATACGTTTCCTTCTATGCAGGTAATAGGCATTGGAATGACACTTACCTGTCTATGCTAATTACGCACAACGTCATTATGGATGCAGTGCAACACATCACGTCCATGGCAATAAAAACATTGCAGAAGACTTGGCCAAAAACCCATTGCCCCCCAATAAGGTCCGTTATACTGACAAACGGCATAACTGCCAGCGCGATTGAAAGGTCGGCAACCGCCAGAGACACGATCAGATAGTTGGACGGCTGCCGCAACTTTTTCACGAAGCACACCGAAATCACCACCAGCAAGTTCCCGCAGATAGTAAACAGCGTGAGCATGGTGAGAATCCCTCCAATAAATACCTTCTCCACCTTGTCGTAGTTCAGAATTTGCTCCCCACACCGAGTCCCATTCTCCATCAGCAGAGTTGAAGACTGCGAAGTGGCGGATACTGCCTCCGCCGCCTCTTGCGCAATCTTCAGCAAGTGTGCAACGAGCGCCTCTGAAATCATATTTGTTGCACCGGGCTCTTTCGCTTTCTCCATCACATAGGATTTCATGTTGCTGTTGTTGAAAGTTCCATCTGCATCCACGAACATGCTGGTTGGTTTTTATCCATGAACTTGCAACCCCGTAAAATGACATAGCCTACAGGCCTACGCACAGATGTGCATGTGTGATGTAAATGACTAATCTGCATCCTCCGCGCAGAGCGCACATTCATAGTAGTAGGAAACACGCAAATTGCTCTATTCTAAGAACATTATTCATTACGCAAGCATGTATCAAAAACGACCTTAAAACGTTTCTCTGTGAACATCTCTGGTCACCACGGAGAAATAACAGCTCCTGCGGCCGTGTCAGTGCAATTATACGCTAACTGATTGACAAGTGACGTCAGGAACACCTAGAACATTGGAGTCGTTCTAGGTGCTACAATATGGCCACAACAGCATCATTTTATTTGATTTTTTAAAGACATGCATATATATATATATATATTGTCGTAACCCTTTTTGGAACAGTAGCTAGCATAGAGTGTGCAGAGCTGTCATCAAGGCAAAGGGTGGCTACTATAAAATATATTTGGATTGGATTTGAACACTTTTTTTGGGGGGGGGGGGTTACTACATGATTCCATATGTGTTATTTCATAGTTTTGATGTCTTCACTATTATTCTACAATGTAGAAAACAGTAAAAAAAATAAATAAATAAAGACAAATCCTGGAATGAGTAGGTGTGTCCAAACTTTTAACTGGTAGAGTACATTGTTGTAACCCTTATTGGAGCAGTAGCTAGTCGGTGTGCCTAGGGGCTAGCAGAACAGGGTTTGAGACCTGCATATAATTGCTACACTAGTGTCAGAAGTGGGATGGAGCCTTTGATGGCCATGGCGTGTACATGTGAGGAACCTGTTGTAGAGAGGGTGGGGACAGCTCACCTGAAAGGAAGCGGTAAATGTAGCGACTTTAACTCAACACCTAGCGACCTTGTCAAGAGGTTCGGACCTCTTGGTGTAGCGGTTAAGATGTAGGCTCGACAGTTGCTCGACCCAGGTTTGAGTCCCAGTCAGGGCTGCCCCCTCCTGAATTAATTACAACAGATAAATAGTTAGGTATATGTAATGGCGGTGGCAGTAGCCTCAAGGTTACCAGCTTCAATATCCTGTATAATACCTACTGCTGTTGTGCACTTGACCCCTACGTGTGTGTGTGTGTGTGTGTGTGTGTGTGTGTGTGTGTGTGTGTGTGTGTGTGTGTGTGTGTGTGTGTGTATGTGTGTGTGTCAGCTTGGGTACTGGAACAGCAAAATACATTATCTGTGCAAATGTACCAATAAATGAAGTACAGTAATCTGATTGACACCTGCTCTCTGGATCACAGCTAAGTATGTCATGGAGCTGTCCCTGTATTAAAGGGTGTTTATCTGACCTGTCCTGTATTAAAGTAGGTTTATCTGACCTGTCCCTGTATTAAAGTAGGTTTATCTGACCTGTCCTGTATTAAAGTAGGTTTATCTGACCTGTCCCTGTATTAAAGTAGGTTTATCTGACCTGTCCTGTATTAAAGTAGGTTTATCTGACCTGTCCTGTATTAAAGTAGGTTTATCTGACCTGTCCTGTATTAAAGTGGGTTTATCTGACCTGTCCCTGTATTAAAGTAGGTTTATCTGACCTGTCCTGTATTAAAGTAGGTTTATCTTACCTGTCCTGTATTAAAGGGGATTTATCTGACCTGTCCTGTATTAGAGTAGGTTTATCTGACCTGTCCCTGTATTAAAGTAGGTTTATCTGACCTGTCCTGTATTAAAGTAGGTTTATCTGACCTGTCCTGTATTAAAGTAGGTTTATCTGACCTGTCCCTGTATTAAAGGGTGTTTATCTGGCCTGTCCTGTATTAAAGTAGGTTTATCTGACCTGTCCTGTATTAAAGTAGGTTTATCTGACCTGTCCTGTATTAAAGTAGGTTTATCTGACCTGTCCTGTATTAAAGTAGGTTTATCTGACCTGTCCTGTATTAAAGTAGGTTTATCTGACCTGTCCTGTATTAAAGTGGGTTTATCTGACCTGTCCTGTATTAAAGGGTGTTTATCTGACCTGTCCTGTATTAAAGTAGGTTTATCTGACCTGTCCCTGTATTAAAGTGGGTTTATCTGACCTGTCCTGTATTAAAGGGTGTTTATCTGACCTGTCCTGTATTAAAGGGTGTTTATCTGACCTGTCCTGTATTAAAGTAGGTTTATCTGACCTGTCCCTTTATTAAAGGGGGTTTATCTGACCTGTCCTGTATTAAAGTAGGTTTATCTGGCCTGTCCTGTATTAAAGTAGGTTTATCTGACCTGTCCTGTATTAAAGTAGGTTTATCTGACCTGTCCTGTATTAAAGTGGGTTTATCTGACCTGTCCTGTATTAAAGGGTGTTTATCTGACCTGTCCTGTATTAAAGTAGGTTTATCTGACCTGTCCCTGTATTAAAGGGGGTTTATCTGACCTGTCCTGTATTCAAGGGTGTTTATCTGACCTGTCCCTGTATTAAAGTAGGTTTATCTGACCTGTCCTGTATTAAAGGGTGTTTATCTGACCTGTCCTGTATTAAAGGGTGTTTATCTGACCTGTCCTGTATTAAAGGGTGTTTATCTGACCTGTCCTGTATTAAAGGGTGTTTATCTGACCTGTCCTGTATTAAAGGGTGTTTATCTGACCTGTCCTGTATTAAAAGGTGTTTATCTGACCTGTCCTGTATTAAAGGGTGTTTATCTGACCTGTCCCGTATTAAAGTAGGTTTATCTGACCTGTCCCGTATTAAAGTAGGTTTATCTGACCTGTCCTGTATTAAAGTAGGTTTATCTGACCTGTCCTGTATTAAAGGGTGTTTATCTGACCTGTCCTGTATTAAAGGGTGTTTATCTGACCTGTCCCGTATTAAAGTAGGTTTATCTGACCTGTCCCGTATTAAAGTAGGTTTATCTGACCTGTCCTGTATTAAAGTAGGTTTATCTGACCTGTCCTGTATTAAAGGGTGTTTATCTGACCTGTCCTGTATTAAAGTAGGTTTATCTGACCTGTCCTGTATTAAAGGGTGTTTATCTGACCTGTCCTGTATTAAAGGGTGTTTATCTGACCTGTCCTGTATTAAAGGGGGTTTATCTGACCTGTCCTGTATTAAAGGGGGTTTATCTGACCTGTCCCTGTATTAAAGGGTGTTTATCTGACCTGTCCTGTATTAAAGGGGGTTTATCTGACCTGTCCTGTATTAAAGTAGGTTTATCTGACCTGTCCTGTATTAAAGTAGGTTATCTGACCTGTCCTGTATTAAAGTAGGTTTATCTGACCTGTCCTGTATTAAAGTAGGTTTATCTGACCTGTCCCTGTATTAAAGTAGGTTTATCTGACCTGTCCTGTATTAAAGTAGGTTTATCTGACCTGTCCCGTATTAAAGTAGGTTTATCTGACCTGTCCCGTATTAAAGTAGGTTTATCTGACCTGTCCCGTATTAAAGTAGGTTTATCTGACCTGTCCCGTATTAAAGTAGGTTTATCTGACCTGTCCCTGTATTAAAGTAGGTTTATCTGACCTGTCTTGTATTAAAGTGGATTTATCTGACCTGTCCTGTATTAAAGTAGGTTTATCTGACCTGTCCCGTATTAAAGTAGGTTTATCTGACCTGTCCCTGTATTAAAGTAGGTTTATCTGACCTGTCCCTGTATTAAAGTAGGTTTATCTGACCTGTCGTGTATTAAAGTGGGTTTATCTGACCTGTCCTGTATTAAAGTGGGTTTATCTGACCTGTCCTGTATTAAAGTAGGTTTATCTGACCTGTCCCTGTATTAAAGTAGGTTTATCTGACCTGTCCTGTATTAAAGTAGGTTTATCTGACCTGTCCTGTATTAAAGTAGGTTTATCTGACCTGTCCTGTATTAAAGTGGGTTTATCTGACCTGTCCTGTATTAAAGTAGGTTTATCTGACCTGTCCTGTATTAAAGTAGGTTTATTTGACCTGTCCCGTATTAAAGTAGGTTTATCTGACCTGTCCTGTATTAAAGGGGGTTTATCTGACCTGTCCTGTATTATAGTAGGTTTATCTGACCTGTCCCGTATTAAAGTAGGTTTATCTGACCTGTCCCGTATTAAAGTAGGTTTATCTGACCTGTCCCTGTATTAAAGTAGGTTTATCTGACCTGTCTTGTATTAAAGTGGGTTTATCTGACCTGTCCTGTATTAAAGTGGGTTTAAATCCACCCTGAAGCCACCGTTCTAGTCTTGATCATCAATAGAATCCTGATTTTCGGGCATCAAAACTATCCTAATCTCTACCTTTTGAGTTTTGAAAAACTGAAAAAAACGACCTTTCAATCAGGCTTGAATGTCAAATTACCAAACCCCTATCCAGAGGGTCAGAATCTTATTTTTTCAGTTTTGTAAACCCAAATTCTAACATTTAAGCCTATCTGACTTGCCCAAATCTGATCAGATCATTTCAATTCGGCCAATTTCTCACAACACCGAAGATCAGGGAAATATGTAGAGGCTTGATTTTGAGTCATTTTTCAAATGTGTTCTTTGAGAAGAACACAACTATGAATCAAGGAGTATATCATCAGATATTGGCAATGAGACTATGGACCATTGAGCAAAATACTATTTGTACAGTATTTTACAATAGCGCCACCATGTGTCCTTATAGGATTAACTGACCAACTGTAGTCTTTAGCCTTAAAGTCTTCTGGAGACACTAACGATTAGGCCTTCTCAAGCAAACCAAAATCATCTTCAATGTTAATACACTGTAAATCACTCCTGCCGTGTTGGCTGGGGCTGCAGAGCAGAGCAGAGCAGAGCATCCCCCCGCCCCAAAAGAAGATGATAAGTGACACTATATCTGCCAATAACAGTGTTACATTGGACCTCTTCACATTGCTGCTGGTGTTACATTGGACCTCTTCACATTGCTGCTGGTGTTACATTGGACCTCTTCACATTGCTGCTGGTGTTACATTGGACCTTGATATGATAAGTTTCACCAGCTTGAACAGTAGACTGAACAAAAGAGCTGTTGACACATGGCAAGTTTTGAAAGGAGAAAATATCCCCACGTAACAGTGGTACTGTATATAATTGTAATGTTATTCTCATGTGAGCAATTGGAATACTATTTTGTTCTGTAGAATATTATAGTTTTACAATTAAAAATGTAACATTTTCTTTTAATTGTACACTGAACAAAAATATGAAAAACGCAACATGTAAAATGCTGGTCCCATGTTCCATGAGCTGAAATAAAAGATAACCGAAATTTTCCAGACGCTCAGAAATACTATTTATCACAAATGTTGGGCACATGTTTGTTTACATCCCTGTTAGTGAGCATTTTATCCTTTATCAATATAATCCATCCACCTGACAGGTGTGGCATATCAAGAAGCGTACACAGGTGCACCTTGTGCTGGGGACAATAAAAGGTCACTCTAAAATGTGCAGTTTTGTCACACGATACAATGCCGTAGATTTTGTTCAGTGTTGTTTGCAGGCCAAACCGTTCAGACGTTCTCATGAGAAGACCAATTTTTTGGGGATGTCTCTCCTGTTCTGACAAACACAGCTGTAGCTCAGCCACTTTCCACCGCAGAGAAGCAGCCCCGGTAAAAAACTTTATATCTCTAGCTTAAACAAAGATTTTGATGGGGATTTCTTCATTATGTTGCGCACGGGGGCGTCAATAGACTCTTAAGGATTAACGAGCTTAAATTACGAGAGTACACAGTCCTTGTGACGACTTTCCATGAATGACGCTGGTATAGTTGTCCTGGTATAGTTGTCCTGGTATTGTTGTCCTGGTATAGTTGTTCTGGTATAGTTGTCCTGGTATAGTTGTTCTGGTATAGTTGTGCTGGTATAGGTGTTGTGGTATAGTTGTCCTGGTATAGTGGTCCTGGTATAGTTGTCCTGGTATAGTTGTTCTGGTATAGTTGTGCTGGTATAGGTGTTGTGGTATAGTTGTCCTGGTATAGTTGTCCTGGTATAGTTGTCCTGGTATAGTTGTCCTGGTATAGGTGTCGTGGTATAGTTGTCCTGGTATAGTTGTCCTGGTATAGTTGTCCTGGTAAAGTTGTTCTGGTATAGTTGTCCTGGTATAGTTGTGCTGGTATAGTTGTCCTGGTATAGTTGTCCTGGTATAGTTGTCCTGGTATAGTTGTCCTGGTATAGTTGTTCTGGTATAGTTGTGCTGGTATAGGTGTTGTGGTATAGTTGACCTGGTATAGTTGTCCTGGTATAGTTGTCCTGGTATAGTTGTCCTGGTATAGGTGTTGTGGTATAGTTGTGCTGGTATAGGTGTTGTGGTATAGTTGTCCTGGTATAGTTGTCCTGGTATAGTTGTCCTGGTATAGTTGTTCTGGTATAGTTGTGCTGGTATAGGTGTTGTGGTATAGTTGTCCTGATATAGTTGTCCTGGTATAGTTGTCCTGGTATAGTTGTGCTGGTATAGGTGTTGTGGTATAGTTGTGCTGGTATAGTTGTCCTGGTATAGTTGTCCTGGTATAGTTGTGCTGGTATAGGTGTTGTGGTATAGTTGTGCTGGTATAGGTGTTGTGGTATAGCTGTCCTGGTATAGTTGTCCTGGTATAGTTGTCCTGGTATAGTTGTTCTGGTATAGTTGTGCTGGTATAGGTGTTGTGGTATAGTTGTGCTGGTATAGGTGTTGTGGTATAGTTGTCCTGGTATAGTTGTCCTGGTATAGTTGTCCTGGTATAGTTGTCCTGGTATAGTTGTCCTGGTATAGTTGTCCTATAGTTGTTCTGGTATAGTTGTCCTATAGTTGTTCTGGTATAGTTGTCCTGGTATAGTTGTGCTGGTATAGGTGTTGTGGTATAGTTGTCCTGGTATAGTTGTCCTGGTATAGTTGTCCTGGTATAGTTGTCCTGGTATAGTTGTCCTGGTATTGTTGTCCTGGTATAGTTGTCCTGGTATAGTTGTCCTGGTATAGTTGTGCTGGTATAGGTGTTGTGGTATAGTTGTGCTGGTATAGGTGTTGTGGTATAGTTGTCCTGGTATAGTTGTCCTGGTATAGTTGTGCTGGTATAGGTGTTGTGGTATAGTTGTGCTGGTATAGGTGTTGTGGTATAGCTGTCCTGGTATAGTTGTCCTGGTATAGTTGTCCTGGTATAGTTGTTCTGGTATAGTTGTGCTGGTATAGGTGTTGTGGTATAGTTGTGCTGGTATAGGTGTTGTGGTATAGTTGTCCTGGTATAGTTGTCCTGGTATAGTTGTCCCATAGTTGTTCTGGTATAGTTGTCCTATAGTTGTTCTGGTATAGTTGTCCTGGTATAGTTGTGCTGGTATAGGTGTTGTGGTATAGTTGTCCTGGTATAGTTGTCCTGGTATAGTTGTCCTGGTATAGTTGTCCTGGTATTGTTGTCCTGGTATAGTTGTCCTGGTATAGTTGTCCTGGTATAGTTGTCCTGGTATAGTTGTCCTGGTATTGTTGTTCTGGTATAGTTGTCCTGGTATAGTTGTTCTGGTATAGTTGTTCTGGTATAGTTGTCCTGGTATAGTTGTCCTGGTATAGTTGTCCTGGTATAGTTGTCCTGGTATAGTTGTCCTGGTATTGTTGTCCTGGTATAGTTGTCCTGGTATAGTTGTCCTGGTATAGTTGTCCTGGTATAGTTGTTCTGGTATAGTTGTCCTGGTATAGTTGTTCTGGTATAGTTGTTCTGGTATAGTTGTCCTGGTATAGTTGTCCTGGTATAGTTGTTCTGGTATAGTTGTGCTGGTATAGTTGTCCTGGTATAGTTGTTCTGGTATAGTTGTCCTGGTATAGTTGTTCTGGTATAGTTGTTCTGGTATAGTTGTTCTGGTATAGTTGTCCTGGTATAGTTGTCCTGGTATAGTTGTTCTGGTATAGTTGTTCTGGTATAGTTGTTCTGGTATTGTTGTCCTGGTATAGTTGTCCTGGTATAGTTGTTCTGGTATAGTTGTCCTGGTATAGTTGTCCTGGTATAGTTGTTCTGGTATAGTTGTTCTGGTATAGTTGTTCTGGTATAGTTGTTCTGGTATAGTTGTGCTGGTATAGGTGTTGTGGTATAGTTGTTCTGGTATAGTTGTTCTGGTATAGTTGTCCTGGTATAGTTGTTCTGGTATAGTTGTCCTGGTATAGTTGTCCTGGTATAGTTGTTCTGGTATAGTTGTCCTGGTATAGTTGTTCTGGTATAGTTGTTCTGGTATAGTTGTTCTGGTATTGTTGTCCTGGTATAGTGGTCCTGGTATAGTGGTCCTGGTATAGTTGTCCTGGTATAGTTGTCCTGGTATAGTTGTTCTGGTATAGTTGTTCTGGTATAGTTGTTCTGGTATAGTTGTGCTGGTATAGTTGTCCTGGTATTGTTGTCCTGGTATAGTTGTCCTGGTATTGTTGTCCTGGTATAGTTGTCCTGGTATAGTTGTCCTGGTATAGTGGTGCTGGTATAGTTGTTCTGGTATAGTTGTTCTGGTATAGTTGTCCTGGTATAGTTGTCCTGGTATTGTTGTTCTGGTATAGTTGTCCTGGTATAGTTGTCCTGGTATAGTTGTGCTGGTATAGTTGTCCTGGTATAGTTGTCCTGGTATAGTTGTCCTATAGTTGTCATGGTATAGTGGTGCTGGTATAGTTGTCCTGGTATTGTTGTCCTGGTATAGTTGTCCTGGTATAGTGGTGCTGGTATAGTTGTTCTGGTATAGTTGTTCTGGTATAGTTGTCCTGGTATAGTTGTTCTGGTATAGTTGTCCTGGTATAGTTGTCCTGGTATAGTGGTGCTGGTATAGTTGTCCTGGTATAGTTGTCCTGGTATAGTTGTCCTGGTATAGTTGTCCTGGTATAGGTGTCGTGGTATAGTTGTCCTGGTATAGTTGTCATGGTATAGTGGTGCTGGTATAGTTGTCCTGGTATTGTTGTCCTGGTATAGTTGTTCTGGTATAGTTGTCCTGGTATAGTTGTCCTGGTATAGTTGTCCTGGTATAGTTGTCCTGGTATAGTTGTCCTGGTATAGTTGTCCTATAGTTGTTCTGGTATAGTTGTCCTATAGTTGTTCTGGTATAGTTGTCCTGGTATAGTTGTGCTGGTATAGGTGTTGTGGTATAGTTGTCCTGGTATAGTTGTCCTGGTATAGTTGTCCTGGTATAGTTGTCCTGGTATAGTTGTCCTGGTATTGTTGTCCTGGTATAGTTGTCCTGGTATAGTTGTCCTGGTATAGTTGTGCTGGTATAGGTGTTGTGGTATAGTTGTGCTGGTATAGGTGTTGTGGTATAGTTGTCCTGGTATAGTTGTCCTGGTATAGTTGTGCTGGTATAGGTGTTGTGGTATAGTTGTGCTGGTATAGGTGTTGTGGTATAGCTGTCCTGGTATAGTTGTCCTGGTATAGTTGTCCTGGTATAGTTGTTCTGGTATAGTTGTGCTGGTATAGGTGTTGTGGTATAGTTGTGCTGGTATAGGTGTTGTGGTATAGTTGTCCTGGTATAGTTGTCCTGGTATAGTTGTCCCATAGTTGTTCTGGTATAGTTGTCCTATAGTTGTTCTGGTATAGTTGTCCTGGTATAGTTGTGCTGGTATAGGTGTTGTGGTATAGTTGTCCTGGTATAGTTGTCCTGGTATAGTTGTCCTGGTATAGTTGTCCTGGTATTGTTGTCCTGGTATAGTTGTCCTGGTATAGTTGTCCTGGTATAGTTGTCCTGGTATAGTTGTCCTGGTATTGTTGTTCTGGTATAGTTGTCCTGGTATAGTTGTTCTGGTATAGTTGTTCTGGTATAGTTGTCCTGGTATAGTTGTCCTGGTATAGTTGTCCTGGTATAGTTGTCCTGGTATAGTTGTCCTGGTATTGTTGTCCTGGTATAGTTGTCCTGGTATAGTTGTCCTGGTATAGTTGTCCTGGTATAGTTGTTCTGGTATAGTTGTCCTGGTATAGTTGTTCTGGTATAGTTGTTCTGGTATAGTTGTCCTGGTATAGTTGTCCTGGTATAGTTGTTCTGGTATAGTTGTGCTGGTATAGTTGTCCTGGTATAGTTGTTCTGGTATAGTTGTCCTGGTATAGTTGTTCTGGTATAGTTGTTCTGGTATAGTTGTTCTGGTATAGTTGTCCTGGTATAGTTGTCCTGGTATAGTTGTTCTGGTATAGTTGTTCTGGTATAGTTGTTCTGGTATTGTTGTCCTGGTATAGTTGTCCTGGTATAGTTGTTCTGGTATAGTTGTCCTGGTATAGTTGTCCTGGTATAGTTGTTCTGGTATAGTTGTTCTGGTATAGTTGTTCTGGTATAGTTGTTCTGGTATAGTTGTGCTGGTATAGGTGTTGTGGTATAGTTGTTCTGGTATAGTTGTTCTGGTATAGTTGTCCTGGTATAGTTGTTCTGGTATAGTTGTCCTGGTATAGTTGTCCTGGTATAGTTGTTCTGGTATAGTTGTCCTGGTATAGTTGTTCTGGTATAGTTGTTCTGGTATAGTTGTTCTGGTATTGTTGTCCTGGTATAGTGGTCCTGGTATAGTGGTCCTGGTATAGTTGTCCTGGTATAGTTGTCCTGGTATAGTTGTTCTGGTATAGTTGTTCTGGTATAGTTGTTCTGGTATAGTTGTGCTGGTATAGTTGTCCTGGTATTGTTGTCCTGGTATAGTTGTCCTGGTATTGTTGTCCTGGTATAGTTGTCCTGGTATAGTTGTCCTGGTATAGTGGTGCTGGTATAGTTGTTCTGGTATAGTTGTTCTGGTATAGTTGTCCTGGTATAGTTGTCCTGGTATTGTTGTTCTGGTATAGTTGTCCTGGTATAGTTGTCCTGGTATAGTTGTGCTGGTATAGTTGTCCTGGTATAGTTGTCCTGGTATAGTTGTCCTATAGTTGTCATGGTATAGTGGTGCTGGTATAGTTGTCCTGGTATTGTTGTCCTGGTATAGTTGTCCTGGTATAGTGGTGCTGGTATAGTTGTTCTGGTATAGTTGTTCTGGTATAGTTGTCCTGGTATAGTTGTTCTGGTATAGTTGTCCTGGTATAGTTGTCCTGGTATAGTGGTGCTGGTATAGTTGTCCTGGTATAGTTGTCCTGGTATAGTTGTCCTGGTATACTCCAGTCCTCAAGTGGCCTGATTGGAGTCACACTTTTTTTTTTTTTTACATCCCTAGCAAACACAGATGATTTGTCAAATGTCATTCTAAACTGAAGGTCATGATTAGGTGATTATTGGAGTCAGATGTGTTAATAAGCTGGGGCTGGGTGCAAAACTGTGACACCAATCACAGGCCCTGGAGGAATGGAATTGCCTCGCCCATGTTCTAATGTCTCTCTCTTCCACTTCCTGTTTCTGTCCACTAGATGGTAGTAATGCTCCAGTCAGATAACCCTCAGTTTAGTTTCTATGGGCAGTCGTCAAAACTACATTTACCAAGTGAAAGCCAACTAACTCTACACCATGTGTATTATTCACTGTATAGAATAATTTACTGTAAAACCACTGAATTTTTTTTCGTAAAATCACAGTGCAAAGAAAATGTGAATATTAATTACAGGAAATGTCCAGAAAAATGCATGCATGCAAAAATGACCTATTAAAGTACTGTGAAATAACATATATATATTTTTTTACAGCGTACTGTTCCTCATACATGCTTAATTGAGTCTTATGTTGTGATGCAAATAGCACAAAAAAAAACAGTACATACTGGTGAACATTTCTACAAAGATCGCAGACATGAACAAGACTAGAATAACATCTCTCATAGGGTGAAACCGATAGATTAAAACAAATGTACATTTCAATAGGAACAAAATAATATCCTTTTAGGCACTTGTTATATGGGGCAGACAGCAATCAGACTATCACATTTTTTGTTGTATGTTTTTGATCCCTTATTGTACCAGGTAAATTGACTGAGGCCTCGATTGGAAGCATTTAGGCTTTTAAAGACAAACGTTCAAACATTCGCAAAGATCCCATTCACCTTAAAATGCCTTAGGCTACGTCGCCTCAATCGGAAATGGTCTTTAAAAAGATGCAATTCCTAAACATAGCCCTGCTGTAGTGAGCGGTGGGGGCAAGGGGAGCAAACCCGGGTGGCTGGCGTAAAATACAAACACCACACGCATCGCGCCAACAGGGTGGACCACTTGGTGGGGATTGTAAACGCGCCTCATATAGCGAGGATCGCTACACTGCCCCGTCCGGAACGAGTAGGTACCAGTGGAGGCTGCTGAGGGGAGGACGGATCATAATAATGGCTGGAACGGAGCGAATGGAATGGCATCAAATACATGGAAACCAAGTCTGAACTCAGTCCAAACCTGAGTATGTCTTGTATAGAATCAGGTTCTGGATGAGTGCATTTCATTTTTAAATGATTAACCTTTTTAGATTTGTGTTTAGGTGAGACAGTCATGTCTGTCCATCTGTGAAACAACTGTTTTTGAAAGCTGTATAGTTCAAATTACTGTCTTTATTTTACCAAATGTTTAATTCAATTGAATTCAACACATGGAAACCATGTATTTGATATATTTGATACCATTCCACTTATTCCACTCCAGCCATTACCACAAGCACGTCCTCCACAATTTAAGGTGCAACCAACCTTCTGTGGTATGTATGTTCCGTGCGTCAACTACTCAGCACCCTCACACGTCCGGGCCGCCATCCCACTTCTGACACCAGTGTAGTGAACCTTCGGGGCAGGGAACGAAGCAAATCTGGGTCGCTGGCGTGAAAGGCAAACACCCTACGAGTCACACCAATAAGGTGAACCCACTTGGTTGGAATTGTGACATGGCTCGTGTAGCGAGGATCGCTACAATACAAACATTGAAATAAACAAACAACTGACTGAAATACAAAAAAATGAACGCTCATTTAAAAATTACACAATTTAAACTACACAGTAATTAAGCAGTCTCACAAACTAGGGTATAGAGAACTTTTGGACTGGAACAGCTTCACTCAAGAACCCGAGGAGCCTTAATCTATTATGTATGTAACAGTATAACTGTAGACCGTCCCCTCGCCCATACCCGGGCGCGAACCAGGGACCCTCTGCACACATCACCCACGAAGCATCGTTACCCATCGCTCCACAAAAGCCACGGACGGCCCTTGCAGAACAAGGGGAACCACTACTTCAAGGTCTCAGAGCAAGTGACGTCACCGATTGAAACGCTACTTAGCGCGCACCACCGCTAACTAGCCGTTTCACATCCGTTACATGTACACACGTGGATGAACACCAGGTGGGACTGCAAAACTATTACACAACTTGGAATATGTCACTGTACTGTCTGTGTTTACAGTAGGCCTTCAGTAGAACAATCAACTATAACCAGGACTAATTATATATAAATATTCTGAAAATCCTACCAACCCAACACCAGATCAGTGTGCCCAGACCATTACTGACAAACGATGAACAATCCAACCATTTGTTGACCTGTTGGTATAGTTTCAGTGCCAGAACAATACAAGGTAATGTCGACAACACCCAAAGATACACGCTGACAGTTTCCTCGTGATGTAGTCTACAAAATATCGACCCTTCAACTCTGACCCACTGAGTGATACACAGGTGAAAACCAAAGCTTCATAATCCCCTCTGAAAAGCTAGGGTGGGGAATAACAACATGACATAGCAGAGAAGTAAACAGCTTTTCCATCTGCATCAGTTTCAACACATAGGAAAATGTTCATCACAGCCTGGCTGGTCATGCCCTCTGCTTGGCGGCGTGTGTGTTATAAATCACCTCAACATGACGGCAACTGACGACAACTGCAGCACATACCTAGAAATATGGCACAGCCATGGCTGAACGTTAGCCTACATCCAGAGAGAAGTAACTTTACATAATCTAACAATAATTATTTTATCCATAGCCCAAGGTTACGCTATAACACGACCGTTCTGCTTATTGGATTTATAAACCTGAACGCTTGTTTGTATTTTCTGTATAGAACGAGAACGGGTGCCTTTGGGACCGTACTATCTGGGATCGTTGGGACGTCCCTACCCCTCATTGCAGTCGACATGGTTAAGGTAATGCGTTAAGGTAATGCGTTAAAGTAATGCATTAAGGTTATGTGTTAAGGTAATGGTAGGGACGGCCCAAGGATCACAAATAGCAGTGACCATAGCTCGTGTCCCCCGGAGAGGGCAAACGGGTTCGGGAGCCATTACTTGTGACGTAACTAGCTCGTTAACCGGCTGTTTTAACTCAGACTGCGGTAGCGGCGGGGTGTAAAAGTCGGAAGTAAATGACCGACAGTGACCTCCTGGCCAAAACGTGTTGAGGCGGATAGGTCTTTACACCTCTTGTCAACTAAATAAAACGCGCACATTATTGGTATTAAGAGCGAAGAAATATTTTATACTCGAGCAATTTCGTTAAAAAAATATATAATTAAGGAGGGTGCGCAGGGTTGTATTTTATCGTACGAGCTAGATAGAGATAGCAGCTCTTTGTCTCGTTTCGGTTAGTTTAGTTAATTTAGTCTGATATCTGAAGTAGCTAGACAACTGCGACAATGGATAAAGCAAAATCAATTATCGGACAAAAAGGGTCAGGATCTTGTCATGCCAACGGACTTCAGAGGGAGTTTCATTCCCAGGCTAACATCGGTGGCTGTAACGCATACAAATCAAGTGGAAACTGTAGTGGTGACAGTAGCGATATTGAACACTTCCATCACCTGCAGCCCGATCACGTCGAAGCCAATGGGTCATCTCCTGCGAAAAGATGCCGGTTACGAAGAAGAGTTGAGTCGGTGAAGAGAAACAGACCACGTAAGTGACACTGACATCTGTGTTTACTCGTCAAAAATTACACAATTTATGTTAGGCAGCTACATGGAGGGTTTTCAAACCCCTCAACCGTAACATGTATTTAACTATTCCACAGCTATCACACCCAGTGGTTTAAAGTCCTTTTATTAAAAATACTTAAAAATACTACTTAAGTAGTTTTTGGTGGTATCTTTACTTTACTATTTATATTTCTGAGTGTTGGAGTGTGACCCTAGCTATCCATTAAATACTTTTTTTTTTAAACTAGAAAATGGTGACCCCCTTTGCTTAATATAAGGAATTTTAAATTATTTTTTACCTTTGATACTCAAGTATATTTAAAACCAAATTCTTTTAAACTTTTACTCAAGTAGTATTTTACTGGGTGACTTTTTTCTATGACACATGGGTATTTTTCCCACCACAGATCACACACGATTTTAGTCTGTCAACTAATCATCGAGCACTTAATTACCGGCAGGTTAATCAGGTGAGCTAGTTTAGGGTTACAACAACATTGTGATAGGCCTACGTGTTACATGTAATTAAAGAAGCTGCAATTAAAGAAGTTGCATAGCCAGCTATGCACTGAACGTCTTGCATGATCATTATAGGGGCCAGGTTGGCGTCCCAGTGAGGATAGCCTTGGTGTTTTGGTTGATGCTCGTGTGTTGTAGACATTCTGTCTGTATACGTTTAGTCTTTTGCCCGGCAGCACCATTTCACAGAGTCAACATTCAGGTATGTGTAAAGGTGCTGTGACTACTTTAGACTGTTAGTTAGCCACCCTATTAAACTAGTTTGCTCCTAATATTAACATTGATGTGCTAGATATGATCTATTGTTAGATCCAGCCACGCTGTGGTGTTAGATCCAGCCACGCTGGGGTGTTAGGTCCAGCCACGCTGGGGTGTTAGGTCCAGCCACGCTGGGGTGTTAGGTCCAGCCACGCTGGGGTGTTAGGTCCAGCCACGCTGGGGTGTTAGGTCCAGCCACGCTGGGGTGTTAGGTCCAGCCACGTTGGGGTGTTAGGTCCAGCCACGTTGGGGTGTTAGGTCCAGCCACGTTGGGGTGTTAGATCCAGCCACGCTGTGGTGTTAGGCCCAGCCACGTTGGGGTGTTAGGCCCAGCCACGTTGGGGTGTTAGGCCCAGCCACGTTGGGGTGTTAGGCCCAGCCACGTTGGGGTGTTAGGCCCAGCCACGTTGGGGTGTTAGGCCCAGCCACGTTGGGGTGTTAGGCCCAGCCACGTTGGGGTGTTAGGCCCAGCCACGTTGGGGTGTTAGGCCCAGCCACGTTGGGGTGTTAGGCCCAGCCACGTTGGGGTGTTAGGCCCAGCCACGTTGGGGTGTTAGGCCCAGCCACGTTGGGGTGTTAGGCCCAGCCACGTTGGGGTGTTAGGTCCAGCCACGTTGGGGTGTTAGGTCCAGCCACGTTGGGGTGTTAGGTCCAGCCACGTTGGGGTGTTAGGTCCAGCCACGTTGGGGTGTTAGGTCCAGCCACGTTGGGGTGTTAGGCCCAGCCACGCTGGGGTGTTAGGCCCAGCCACGCTGGGGTGTTAGGTCCAGCCACGCTGGGGTGTTAGGTCCAGCCACGTTATTTTGTCATTCAATAAAAAACAAGTGACTCCTTTTTGTTTTGACAATAGTTGCACCGTGATTGCTGTCTTCTCAGTCAGAAGGTGAAATCAATACTGATAAGAAGGCTTGGTGTACTTCGGCCAATTAGCGGCCACCCCTATCTCTGCAAGGCTGGGTGCAAGAGCCAGGGCACCCCCCCCCGAATGTACAGCATTCCCTTTTCCCTGGTTTCTGTTAGAAGTTTAAAACTTGGGAGACGAAGCCACGATGCAAGAAAGTGTTTTATTTGCTGTGACAATAGAAACTGGGGAAACAAAGGATTGTAAAAACACTGATCTTAACTTTGCATGCCTGCATTCTTTCGGGTATTCATGAGTGTGTTTGCGTTCACCAGAGCACACCACTATGAAACCCAGAAACGTAAAGAAGCCGGGTAAGTTGGTTTGCTATTGTTTCCACGACGGTGGAATTTGAGCCTCTTGGAACTCGGAACATACAGAATGATAGGAAACAAGGTACAGTGTTTTTTTTTTAGTTTGTCAAGAGTAGATTACAAATGTTGTCACAAGTAGGGCTATTCTGCACTGCCATTATTTAACACCCTCTGGGACACTGAGAAACATTCTCTCCAGTATTGTCGAGTTTCTTTCTAGTACAGACCTCCCGGCAAGTTCAACGGTCCCATTGGTTAAGCCTGCTAGTCGGCATTCCTCAGCTCTAATTGTGTTAGACTGGAGAGAGCAAATAGTGTTCTCTGTTATGCCCTAGTTGTCTTGCATGTCCTACTCTGGGTTTTAGAGGTACCTCTATGAGATTTCAGTCAAGTTGTCGGTGAAACCGTCCACAGCATTGTATCTCTTGGTCCTATCGACTATATTCAGAGCATAATGTTGGTCCTATCGTCTATATTCAGAGCATAATGTTGGTCCTATCGTCTATATTCAGAGCATAATGTTGGTCCTATCGTCTATATTCAGAGCATAATGTTGGTCCTATCGTCTATATTCAGAGCCTAATGTTGGTCCTATCGTCTATATTCAGAGCCTAATGTTGGTCCTATCGTCTATATTCAGAGCCTAATGTTGGTCCTATCGTCTATATTCAGAGCCTAATGTTGGTCCTATCGTCTATATTCAGAGCCTAATGTTGGTCCTATCGTCTATATTCAGAGCCTAATGTTGGTCCTATCGTCTATATTCAGAGCCTAATGTTGGTCCTATCGTCTATATTCAGAGCATAATGTTGGTCCTATCGTCTATATTCAGAGCCTAATGTTGGTCCTATCGTCTATATTCAGAGCATAATGTTGGTCCTATCGTCTATATTCAGAGCATAATGTTGGTCCTATCGTCTATATTCAGAGCATAATGTTGGTCCTATCGTCTATATTCAGAGCATAATGTTGGTCCTATCGACTATATTCAGAGCCTAATGTTGGTCCTATCGTCTATATTCAGAGCCTAATGTTGGTCCTATCGTCTATATTCAGAGCATAATGTTGGTCCTATCGTCTATATTCAGAGCATAATGTTGGTCCTATCGTCTATATTCAGAGCATAATGTTGGTCCTATCGTCTATATTCAGAGCCTAATGTTGGTCCTATCGTCTATATTCAGAGCATAATGTTCACATCAGAAGCCAATTTTGTTGGATAATAATTAATCTGTTCTCCAACTGTAAATGTTGATCTTTGGTGCCAATTTGAGATAGGTCTGACACTGAGATTGTGTTTCACATGCTAATGTAACAATGCATACTCCAAGTTTACTGAAGCCATTTACCATGAACGATATGATTTAAACCACTAACTTTGTCTAATGCCATGCAGAATGTAGTCACATAAATGGCATGCATACCAACCGAGCCTACAGGTGAACATATCAGTAACACACATATCAGGACCAAAAATGGTGTGATTTAATATCAGCATCAATATAGAGAGAGCCTTCAAATGAGGCCTAATTTTAATCTGAAGTGGTGTACTGTATTACACAAGAATATATTGCACATTCAACTTGGCAACACCCTCAACATTCTTTCTGAGCTGTCATTTGGATGACCTCGTCTCTTAACATTTACCATTGATTGTTAAAGCTATAGGTTATCTACCCAGGGGGGGGGGGGGGGGGGGGGGGGGGGGGGGGGGGGGATTGCATGAAGTACTGCATCAGAATTGGCTAAAGCAAACACAGTTCCTATTTGCCTACACCTCAGCTGGTCATGATATGCTGACAGGCAAAACATTTTGTGACTATATCAACAATGGAGTAATAAAACAAACACCACAATGTATTGTTTTGAGTAGTATTTTCCCTTAAATATGCTGTACATTTTTAGTATCAATTAATTGTAGCACCACATCACTGCAGAACATTTCAATTTAGGCGCGTTTAGAGAGACGTTGAGTAGGCAAACCAGTAGCCTATCAGGGCTCTCCAACCCTGGTCCTGGAGAGATACCGTCCCGTAGGTTTTAACTCCAACCCTGTTCCTGGAGAGATACCGTCCTGTAGGTTTTAACTCCAACCCTGTTCCTGGAGAGCTTATCTTCCTGTAGGTTTTAACTCCAACCCTGGTCCTGGAGAGATACAGTCCTGTAGGTTTTAACTCCAACCCTGGTCCTGGAGAGATAAACCTCCTGTAGGTTTGAACTCCAACCCTGTTCCTGGTGAGACACCCTCCTGTAGGTTTTCACTTTAACTGTTAAAAAAATCAGGAGAGCCCTGATGTAAACCTACAGGACGGTATCTCTCCAGGACCAGGGTTGGAGTTAAAACCTACAGGACGGTATCTCTCCAGGACCAGGGTTGGAGAGCCCTGATGTAAAACCTACAGGACGGTATCTCTCCAGGACCAGGGTTGGAGAGCCCTGATGTAAACCTACAGGACAGTATCTCTCCAGGACCAGGGTTGGAGTTAAAACCTACAGGAGGGTGTCTCTCCAGGACCAGGGTTGGAGATGCCTGGACTAAAGCCTTTCTACAGAGCATCTGGGAGTAGTGCGAAGTTGACGCTGATCTTGGGTCAGTTTTGCAATTTTCACCACTAATGGTTAAGGTTAGGATTGGGGAAGCTGAAACTTCACCCAGGAGCGTCTGACATAGTCAGTGAAGGAAGTGAGGAAAGGAAAGGGTGGATTTAAACGTGTGGTGATCTTCACGGAACAGCTCTCATTAAGAAAGATTCCAGACTGGACACCTGATTCCATCAGTCGAGTTCTTCCACTAGTTACAGTTCACTGATGAGATGATTAGCAAGTTTTGTGGACACCGACACCGGTTTCACTTGTAGGTGTCAGCCACAGGAGTTTGGTGTCGCCTTTAATTGGGGAGGAAGGTAATGTCTGGAGCGGAATAGGTGGAATGGTATCAAACACATGGTTTGATGCCATTCGCTCCGTTCCAGACATTATTATGAGCCGTTCTCTCCTCAACAGCCTCCACATTGGTGTAACGTCAATTCAATAAAAAAAATCTATACACTATCGTTCAAAAGTTTGGGGTCACTTAGAAATGTCCTTGAAGGCCAGCCTCCCGGAGTAGCCTCTTCACTGTTGATGTTGCGACTGGTGTTTTGTGGGTACTATTTAATGAAGCTTCCAGATGAGGACTTGAGAGGCGTCTGTTTCTCAAACTAGACACACTAATGTACTTGTCCTTTCACTCGCTTATGCACCGGTGCCTCCCACTCCTCTTTCTATTCTGGTTAGAGACAGTTTGAGCTGTTCTGTGAAGGAAGTAGGACACAGCATTGTGTGAGATCTTAAGTTTCTTGGTAATTTCTCGCATGAAATGGCCTTCATTTCTCAGAACAAGATTAGACTGATGAGTTTCAGAAGAAAGTTCTTTGTTTCTGGACATTTTGAGCCTGTAATCAAACCCACAAATTCTGATGCTCCAGATACTCAACTAGTCTCAAGATGGACAGTTTTATTGCTTCTTTAATCAGGACAACAGTTTTCAGCTGTGCTAGCATAATTGCAAAAGGGTTTTCTAATGATCAATTAACCTTTTAAAATTATGAACTTGGATTAGCTAACACAACGTGCCATTGGAACACAGGAGTGATGGTTGCTGATAATGGGCCTCTGTACAGTTAAAGTCGAAAGTTAACATACACTTAGGTTGTAGTCATTAAAACTCGTTTTTCAACCACTCCACAAATGTCTTGTTAACAAACTATAGTTTTGGCAAGTTGGTTAGGACATCTACTTTGTGCAAATACTAATTGAGTGTATGTAAACTTCTGACCCACTGGGAATGTGATGAAAGAAATAAAAGCTGAAATCATTCTCTCTACTATTATTCTGACTTTTCACATGCTTAAAATAAAGTGGTGATCCTAACTGACCTAAAACAGGGAATTTTTACTAGGATTAAATGTCAGGAATTGTGAAAAACTGAGTTTAAATGTATTTGGCTAAGGGGTATGTAAACTTCCGACTTCAACTGTAGATATTTCATAAAAAATCTGCCTTTTCCAGCTACAATTGTTAATATTGTAAATTACTATGGCTACACTATTTTTCTTAAAAAAAAACAAGGACATGTGACCCCAAACTTTTGAACATCAGTGTATATTTAACCAGGAAAAGCCCATTGAGTCTTTTTATTTTATTTTAAGGAAGAGAGACTTGGCCAATAAGGCAGCAGCAATCAATACCACATTTAAAACATAACATTACCACCCAAAGAAGGGTGGGTTCTTGTCTCTTGCATTGTAATAGAAATCAAGAGGAGATGTGCAGTATGGTGAACTTCACCAGGGTTGGGCTCCATTTCAATTCAGAAAGTACATTCCAATTCCACATTCCAATTCCACATTCCAATTCCACATTCCAATTCCACATTCCAATTCCACATTCCAATTCCACATTCCACATTTATCATTGAAAAGAATTGAAGACAGTTTGGAATTGGAATGCACTTCTTGAATTGAAATGGTCATTGACCCCAACCCTGGGCTACGGGGTTTACCAGTCACTAATCCTGTAGCATTGATAGGGCAAAGAGAAAGAAACTAAAGGGAGTAGGAGAAGAGAACATTTAACCTCCTGGCCGCAAACTGATATTCAGATTATAGGTACACGGCATACAGGATGTGAACGAGAACCACATACCGGAATTAGAAGACATTCTGAATAAAGATCACTTACAGATAGATAGATAGATATGTTACCTCTACTGTGACCTTTTACATTCGTATTGTATACATCTCCACCATACCTCCCCTCTCCACACACAGACACCTTCTCCACCTTCTTGTGGTTGCAGAGAGCCATGGGAGGGAGGGGGGAGGAAAACGGATACCTCCCCTCTCCACACACAGACACCTTCTCAACCCTCTTGTGGTTGCAGAGAGCCATGGGGGGGGAGGGGGAGGAAAACGGATACCTCCCCTCTCCACACACAGACACCTTCTCAACCCCCTTGTGGTTGCAGAGAGCCATGGGGGGGGGGGGGAGGAAAACGGATACCTCCCCTCTCCACACACAGACACCTTCTCAACCCCCTTGTGGTTGCAGAGAGCCATGGGGGGGGAGGGGGAGGAAAACGGATACCTCCCCTCTCCACACAGACACCTTCTCAACCCCCTTGTGGTTGCAGAGAGCCATGGGAGGGAGGGGGGAGGAAAACGGATACCTCCCCTCTCCACACAGACACCTTCTCAACCCCCTTGTGGTTGCAGAGAGCCATGGGAGGGAGGGGGGAGGAAAACGGATACCTCCCCTCTCCACACAGACACCTTCTCAACCCCCTTGTGGTTGCAGAGAGCCATGGGAGGGAGGGAGGGAGGGAGGGAGGGGGGAGGAAAACGGATACCTCCCCTCTCCACACAGACACCTTCTCAACCCCCTTGTGGTTGCAGAGAGCAATGGGAGGGAGGGAGGGAGGGAGGGAGGGAGGGAGGGAGGGAGGGAGGGAGGGAGGGAGGAAAACGGACACCTTTCACCCACATGTCCTGGTCTGTCTGTTGCCCCTTCATCTGGACACACACACACACACACACACAGTTGGACAGGGCAGGTGCCTCTGGTGGGGTGACTGTCATGTGCCCCTAGCCTTGCTCCCTGATAAAGAATGATTCCACTACCAGGTTTGCCTATCGCCTAGTAATTCTTCAACCTAAGAAAAGGTTGGAACAGCAGACCTTGGTCTCGTTTAATCAGTTGGAAGTGAGGGTTATCTTAATCTTGTTTTAGTTTTATAGTCTTTGCTCTACAGTGTGCTTTTATTTTTTATATATTTTCTTTGAAGGCTCTTTAAATATGATTTCAAAAAACATGTTTTTATTATAATTATTACTTCCCTGCATGTTTTCGTGGATTCCTATCAGATATGGTTTAAGGACAATTCCATATTAACGGAATTACGCTTCGACAAAAAAACCATTTGATTTCAAAGTTTAACAAACCATACATGTCTATGCACAAGGATTACTTTCAACAATTTTCACTGAAAAATTTACAAAAAACTAATTTAGTGGAAGAACTGTGCCGATGCAAACTTTGGTAACGGACTAATGGTCAAATCTCCCTTAGGTTTTTAATCAAATTTATATATATATAGCCCTTCTTAGATCAGCTGATATCTCAAAGTGCTGTACAGAAACCCAGCCTAAAACCCCCAAACAGCAAGCAATGCAGGTGTGACTCTGTTTTAAAAAATCTCCTCCCAATTAAGATTAAAAGATGTCTGCAGAAAGAATGGGTTGTCAGCTATGATATGGCACCTTGAGTTTTGAAGTACATTGTGTGAAATTGATTTACACTCAGTAATTGAATTACATCATGGGTCTCTGATTTGTACTTCACAGAAATTGATAAATATGGCTATGATTGTTGTTCTCCACGTGTTTCGTAGGTTTGGATATCGCAGTGGCGTAGAGTGGAGCGCAGTACTAGGGCTGGGAGATATGGCCATCATATCATATATGGTATTATTCACATTTATGATGGTATTTTATGTTTTTTGATTTAATGAAAGTTCTACATGTCACTTTATGAGTAGTGTGTGACCCTAGGGTGGCAACACACATATATATATATATATATATATATATATATATTCTAAATGATTTCAATGGGTCTTTCTCCCTTCTGATTGGTTTATACTGTTCAATTCAACTTCAACCTAAAATAATTCCTGCAATTTCCATCAATTTCCGCATTTCCTGCACTCATTTCAGATCATTTGAGAATCAAAAATACTAGGCCTTATTTTTAAACCAAATGATGCAATTGCGGTTTAGATCAAAACATTTGGGTGAACTTTTGGAATCGTGGAAATAGAATGTTTATTATAATTCTATAGTTGGAATATAAAGCAAGTGGGCAATTTGAGTAGTGTTTGACATAACAATGAATGAAAATGCCACGGAGGAGTTATTGTGACAGGGTAGGAACCAAAGTGACGTTCAGTGTTTCCTAGGGGACCCTATAGTCTTTGGCTACATTACATCTTCATTCATATAGCCAACATATTCATACTTCGCCTATTCCATCTTTGATTTAAAAGATACTGTTACACGAACAACATGTTGATTTAAGCCTCCTCCAGTACAGGCATCAGGCTGTATTAGCTAGCTCAATACTTTTATTAGCTGCGATTAGCATTAGGGGCTAACACGATTTAGCCTAACTGGCTAAGAAAATACAAACTAGCTGTTTGCAGATGTAAGAAACACAAACTAATATTGTAATTATAGAACGCTTGTTGATTGATATTAAGATCAAATTGGTGACAACATCGTTGTCATCAACGTTGTTACATGTGCTGCGTTGACCAAGCAGACTGAACGAAAGTGTCTCGTGGTCGAGCAACAACACATGCGCTCCTTGACTGACAGGGGGCGGGACTAGGTCTGTGTGGAAAGGGGCGTGGCGAGAAAGCGGAGAGGGATGACTCAAGTAGCGGAGTAAACTATAAAAATGGATGTTACACACAGCGCTACACAATTTTAACAAACCAAACATTAAAATAACGTTATAGAAGGTAAAGTAAAAACCCAAACCGGTCCGTGCATAAATACCGGTGTATATAGTAAAATATGGTATACCGCCCTATGCAGTATTGTAGAGTTTTGTGCAGTACCGTAGAGTACAGTGCAATATTCTGCACTATACCCTCTACTGTGCTCTACTGACTGTACCGCGCTCTACTGACTGTACCGCGCTCTACTGACTGTACCGTGCTCTACTGACTGTACCGCGCTCTACTGACTGTACTATGCTATTCAAACTTGTGAAACATACACTCCCGGTCAAAAGTTTGGAAACACCTACTCATTCCAGGATTTGTCTTTATTTTTACTGTTTTCTACAGAAGATATCAAAAGTATGAAATAACACATATGGAATCATGTAGTAACCAAAAAAGTGTTAAACAAATCTAAATATATTTTATACTTTGAGATTATTAAAAGTAGCCACCCTTTTGCCTTGATGACAGCTTTGCAATCTCTCTGCATTGTCTCAACCAGCTTCATGAGGCAGACTTTGCCTCTTGTCAGGCAAAGCCTCTCCTAATTCCCAGCTATGACATTTTCCCTCATTACTTATAATATCAGAGCACTGCTAAATGAACACACTGCAGACAAGGAGATGAGTGAAAGTCTCTTAAAATGTCGATTTACATTTTATAGTAGCTATTAGTTTCTTTGGTAAATGTAAACTGTAGAAAGTAGCCTAGTTCTAGTCGCAGAAGGGCCAGCTCTTCGAGGCAACATGTTCATGGAATAGTGTCGGGCAGGCTCTGGAATGGACATGTATAACTTTAGACCGTCCCCTCGCCCATACCCGGGCGCGAACCAGGGACCCTCTGCGCACATCAACAACAGTCACCCACGAAGCATCGTTACCCATCGCTCCACAAAAGCCGCGGCCCTTGCAGAGCAAAGGGGAACCACTACTTCAAGGTCTCAGAGCAAAGTGACGTCACCGATTGAAACGCTACTTAGCGCGCACCACCGCTAACTAAGCTAGCCGTTTCACATCCGTTACACTAGCACCACCGCTAACTAAGCTAGCCGTTTCACATCCGTTACACTAGCACCACCGCTAACTAAGCTAGCCGTTTCACATCCGTTACACTAGCACCACCGCTAACTAAGCTAGCCGTTTCACATCCGTTACACTAGCACCACCGCTAACTAAGCTAGCCATTTCACATCCGTTACACTAGCACCACCGCTAACTAAGCTAGCCGTTTCACATCCGTTACACAAACAAACAATGAAGTAGCGCACCGCCCAAGCTTGAATGTAGTGCAACGTGCTTCAGAACACATGATGACTAGAAAGACCAGCAAAGAGGCCTCGTTCTAGTATGCATCTCAATTAATCGTTCTCCCTAAACATTGAAGTGAGACTCGGGCCTGGAATTTCATGATTTTTGGGGGCAAGGCCATTTGCCCTTTCCAAAGGTACCTAATCTGCCAGGGCATCAAGGCCATTAACCAAAATAGCCAATTAAATTGATTGGATAACCGAAAAACAGTAGTTCTTACTGTTAAGAAAAACACAAGTGTGTGTGTGTACAAAAATAATTAGCTTACATACCTATGGGTATTGGCTACAGCCTGTCTTGTCCAGACCGATGCTGACCTGAGGGAGGAGCTTGAAATGTTGCCAGCCTTTTTAATTACATACGGTGCATTCAGAAAGTATTCAGACCCTTTCATTTTTTTCAACATTTTGTTACGTTACAGCCTTATTCTGACATGGAATATCACCCACCTTGTAATCTGAGCAGAGGCAAGTCAACATTTTAAAATACACCAAATGACCAAAAGTATGTGGACACCAGATCGTCCAACATCTCATTCCAAACTCATGGACATTAATATGGAGTTGGTCCCCCCTTTGCTGCTATAACAGCCTCCCCTCTTCTGGGAAGGCTTTCCACTAGATGTAGGAACATTGCTGCTATAACAGCCTCCACTCTTCTGGGAAGGCTTTCCACTAGATGTTGGAACATTGCTGCTATAACAGCCTCCACTCTTCTGGGAAGGCTTTCCACTAGATGTAGGAACATTGCTGCTATAACAGCCTCCACTCTTCTGGGAAGGCTTTCCACTAGATGTAGGAACATTGCTGCTATAACAGCCTCCACTCTTCTGGGAAGGCTTTCCACTAGATGTAGGAACATTGCTGCTATAACAGCCTCCACTCTTCTGGGAAGGCTTTCCACTAGATGTAGGAACATTGCTGCTATAACAGCCTCCACTCTTCTGGGAAGGCTTTCCACTAGATGTAGGAACATTGCTGCTATAACAGCCTCCACTCTTCTGGGAAGGCTTTCCACTAGATGTAGGAACATTGCTGCTATAACAGCCTCCACTCTTCTGGGAAGGCTTTCCACTAGATGTAGGAACATTGCTGCTATAACAGCCTCCATTCTTCTGGGAAGGCTTTCCACTAGATGTAGGAACATTGCTGCTATAACAGCCTCCACTCTTCTGGGAAGGCTTTCCACTAGATGTAGGAACATTGCTGCTATAACAGCCTCCACTCTTCTGGGAAGGCTTTCCACTAGATGTAGGAACATTGCTGCTATAACAGCCTCCACTCTTCTGGGAAGGCTTTCCACTAGATGTTGGAACATTGCTGCTATAACAGATTCCACTCTTCTGGGAAGGCTTTCCACTAGATGTTGGAACATTGCTGTAATAACAGCCTCCACTCTTCTGGGAAGGCTTTCCACTAGATGTTGGAACACTGCTGCTATAACAGATTCCACTCTTCTGGGAAGGCTTTTCCACTAGGATGTTAGAACATTGCTGCGGGGACTTGCTTCCATTCAGCCACAAGAGCATTAGTGAGGTCGGGCACTGATGTTGGGCGATTAGGCTCGCAGTCTGTGTTCCAATTAATCCCAAAGGTGTTCGATGGGGTTAAGGTCAGGGCTCTGTGCAGGCCAGTCACGTTCTTTCACACTTAAAGTTGCGCTGGACAGTTCTTGCTGGGCAGAAATTTGACAAACTGACTTGTTGGAAAGGTGGCATCCTATGATGGTGCTACATTGAAAGCGCGCTGTGTGCGGCTGGTTGGGTTGTGTATCGGAGGACGCATGACTTTCAACCTTCGTCTCTCCCAAGCCCGTACGGGAGTTGTAGCGATGAGACAAGATAGTAGCTACTACAACAATTGGATACCACAAAATTGGGGAGAAAAAAAGGGGTTAAAATAAAATAAAATAATACTACTTTTGTAGATTCACAGGCTAGTGCTTTTGCTGTTCCTTACACCTGATTGGCTCACGATTTGATAAGGAGGCGCATGGTTGCATTCCCGATGTCGGTCTTCACTTGTGGAGTACTTTGGAGCTGCGATACCCGTGAGAATGACCTGATCACGTGACCGGCATTGGCTAATAAGAATTGAGATATCTGAGCAAGCCACGTGAGCTGGGAGAAGGGAATTATAATCATTATACTCAGGGCACAACAGACACTTTGGTTGCAGAAGGCATGGAATTCTGTTTTAGGGGGCATTAAGAATACTATTGTTGTCTGAATACAACCTTGTTTTCCTACTGCATGAACGGGGCGGCAGGGTAGTGGTTAGAGTGTAGAGGTGGCAGCGTAGCCTAGTGGTTAGAGTGGAGGGGTGGCAGGGTAGCCTAGTGGTTAGAGTGTAGAGGTGGCAGCGTAGTGGTTAGAGTGTAGAGGTGGCAGGTTGTCTAGTGGTTAGAGTGTAGAGGTGGCAGCGTAGCCTAGTGGTTAGAGCGGAGGGGCGGCAGGGTAGTGGTTAGAGCGTAGAGGTGGCAGCGTAGCCTAGTGGTTAGAGCGGAGGGGCGGCAGCGTAGTGGTTAGAGTGGAGGGGCGGCAGCGTAGCCTAGTGGTTAGAGTGGAGGGGCGGCAGCGTAGTGGTTAGAGCGGAGGGGCGGCAGGGTAGTGGTTAGAGCGTAGAGGTGGCAGCGTAGCCTAGTGGTTAGAGTGGAGGGGTGGCAGGGTAGTGGTTAGAGCGTAGAGGTGGCAGCGTAGCCTAGTGGTTAGAGTGTAGAGGTGGCAGCGTAGCCTAGTGGTTAGAGTGTAGAGGTGGCAGCGTAGCCTAGTGGTTAGAGCGGAGGGGCGGCAGCGTAGCCTAGTGGTTAGAGCGGAGGGGCGGCAGCGTAGCCTAGTGGTTAGAGCGGAGGGGCGGCAGCGTAGCCTAGTGGTTAGAGCGGAGGGGCGGCAGCGTAGCCTAGTGGTTAGAGCGGAGGGGCGGCAGCGTAGCCTAGTGGTTAGAGCGGAGGGGCGGCAGCGTAGCCTAGTGGTTAGAGCGGAGGGGCGGCAGCGTAGCCTAGTGGTTAGAGCGGAGGGGCGGCAGCGTAGCCTAGTGGTTAGAGCGGAGGGGCGGCAGCGTAGCCTAGTGGTTAGAGCGGAGGGGCGGCAGCGTAGCCTAGTGGTTAGAGCGGAGGGGCGGCAGCGTAGCCTAGTGGTTAGAGCGGAGGGGCGGCAGCGTAGCCTAGTGGTTAGAGCGGAGGGGCGGCAGCGTAGCCTAGTGGTTAGAGCGGAGGGGCGGCAGCGTAGCCTAGTGGTTAGAGCGGAGGGGCGGCAGCGTAGCCTAGTGGTTAGAGCGGAGGGGCGGCAGCGTAGCCTAGTGGTTAGAGCGGAGGGGCGGCAGCGTAGCCTAGTGGTTAGAGCGGAGGGGCGGCAGCGTAGCCTAGTGGTTAGAGCGGAGGGGCGGCAGCGTAGCCTAGTGGTTAGAGCGGAGGGGCGGCAGCGTAGCCTAGTGGTTAGAGCGGAGGGGCGGCAGCGTAGCCTAGTGGTTAGAGCGGAGGGGCGGCAGCGTAGCCTAGTGGTTAGAGCGGAGGGGCGGCAGCGTAGCCTAGTGGTTAGAGCGGAGGGGCGGCAGGGTAGCCTAGTGGTTAGAGCGGAGGGGCGGCAGGGTAGCCTAGTGGTTAGAGCGGAGGGGCGGCAGCGTAGCCTAGTGGTTAGAGCGGAGGGGCGGCAGCGTAGCCTAGTGGTTAGAGCGGAGGGGCGGCAGCGTAGCCTAGTGGTTAGAGCGGAGGGGCGGCAGCGTAGCCTAGTGGTTAGAGCGGAGGGGCGGCAGCGTAGCCTAGTGGTTAGAGCGGAGGGGCGGCAGCGTAGCCTAGTGGTTAGAGCGGAGGGGCGGCAGCGTAGCCTAGTGGTTAGAGCGGAGGGGCGGCAGCGTAGCCTAGTGGTTAGAGCGGAGGGGCGGCAGCGTAGCCTAGTGGTTAGAGCGGAGGGGCGGCAGCGTAGCCTAGTGGTTAGAGCGGAGGGGCGGCAGCGTAGCCTAGTGGTTAGAGCGGAGGGGCGGCAGCGTAGCCTAGTGGTTAGAGCGGAGGGGCGGCAGCGTAGCCTAGTGGTTAGAGCGGAGGGGCGGCAGCGTAGCCTAGTGGTTAGAGCTTAGGGGCGGCAGCGTAGCCTAGTGGTTAGAGCGGAGGGGCGGCAGCGTAGCCTAGTGGTTAGAGCGGAGGGGCGGCAGCGTAGCCTAGTGGTTAGAGCGGAGGGGCGGCAGCGTAGCCTAGTGGTTAGAGCGGAGGGGCGGCAGCGTAGCCTAGTGGTTAGAGCGGAGGGGCGGCAGCGTAGCCTAGTGGTTAGAGCGGAGGGGCGGCAGCGTAGCCTAGTGGTTAGAGCGGAGGGGCGGCAGCGTAGCCTAGTGGTTAGAGCGGAGGGGCGGCAGCGTAGCCTAGTGGTTAGAGCGGAGGGGCGGCAGCGTAGCCTAGTGGTTAGAGCGGAGGGGCGGCAGCGTAGCCTAGTGGTTAGAGCTTAGGGGCGGCAGCGTAGCCTAGTGGTTAGAGTGAGAGAATCCCAGAGCAGACAAGGTAAAAATCTGTCTTTCTGCAGTTAGGCAGTTAACCCACTGTTCCCCGGTAGACCGTCATTGTAAATAAGAATTTGTTCTTAACTGATGTGCCTATTTAAATAAAGGTTTCATTAAATACAATTTGAAAAAATTTAATTGAACAATTAAATGCTTTGTACTTTTCTGATGACAGCGAATTGACAGGCAAACGACACACTTCAATGCTAACTTATTTCTTCCTTTGCCTTGACAGCCTTCCCCTGGTTTGGGATGGACATCGGCGGTACTCTGGTGAAGCTGGTCTACTTCGAGCCTAAGGACATCACGGCGGAGGAGGAACAGGAAGAGGTGGAAAACCTGAAGAGCATCCGCCGCTACTTGACCTCCAACACGGCGTACGGGAAGACGGGCGTCCGAGACGTTCACCTGGAACTGAAGAACCTGACCATGTGTGGCCGGACGGGCAACCTGCACTTCATCCGCTTCCCCACGCAGGCCATGCACCGCTTCATCCAGATGGGCAGCGACAAGAACTTCTCCAGCCTCCACACCACGCTCTGCGCCACGGGCGGAGGGGCCTACAAGTTCGAGAACGACTTCAGAACGGTGAGTGAGAGAATTAGACAACGGGTGACCTGACAACCTTGCAGCCTCATTTCTACCAGCATGTCACATGAGTAACGAAGAAAAAAAACTCTAGACAACCTTTACTCCACACAGAGACGCATACGAAGCTGAACAATTAATAAAATGGCCACCCAGACTATTTGCATTGAACCCCCCCCCCCTTTGTTTTCACACTGCTGCTACTCGCTGTTTATTATCTATGCATAGTCACTTTACCCCTACCTACATGTACAAATTACTTTGACTAACCTGTACCCCTGCACATTGACTCGGTACCGGTACCCCCTGTATATAGCCTCCACATTGACTCTGTACCGGTACCCCCTGTATATAGCCTCCACATTGACTCTGTACTGTAATACCCTGTATATAGCCTCCACATTGACTCAGTACCGTAATACCCTGTATATAGCCTCCACATTGACTCGGTACCGGTACCCCCTGTATATAGCCTCCACATTGACTCTGTACTGGTACCCCCTGTATATAACCTCCACATTGACTCGGTACCGGTACCCCCTGTATATAGCCTCCACATTGACTCTGTACCGGTACCCCCTGTATATAGCCTCCACATTGACTCTGTACCGGTACCCCCTGTATATAGCCTCCACATTGACTCTGTACTGGTACCCCCTGTATATAGTCTCCACATTGACTCTGTACCGGTACCCCCTGTATATAGCCTCCACATTGACTCTGTACCGGTACCCCCTGTATATAGCCTCCACATTGACTCTGTACTGGTACCCCCTGTATATAGCCTCCACATTGACTCTGTACTGGTACCCCCTGTATATAGTCTCCACATTGACTCTGTACCGGTACCCCCTGTATATAGCCTCCACATTGACTCTGTACTGGTACCCCCTGTATATAGTCTCCACATTGACTCTGTACTGGTACCCCCTGTATATAGCCTCCACATTGACTCTGTACCGGTACCCCCTGTATATAGCCTCCACATTGACTCTGTACTGGTACCCCCTGTATATAGTCTCCACATTGACTCTGTACCGGTACCCCCTGTATATAGCCTCCACATTGACTCTGTACTGGTACCCCCTGTATATAGCCTCCACATTGACTCTGTACTGGTACCCCCTGTATATAGCCTCCACATTGACTCGGTACCGGTACCCCCTGTATATAGCCTCCACATTGACTCTGTACCGGTACCCCCTGTATATAGCCTCCACATTGACTCTGTACCGGTACCCCCTGTATATAGCCTCCACATTGACTCTGTACTGGTACCCCCTGTATATAGTCTCCACATTGACTCTGTACCGGTACCCCCTGTATATAGCCTCCACATTGACTCTGTACCGGTACCCCCTGTATATAGCCTCCACATTGACTCTGTACTGGTACCCCCTGTATATAGCCTCCACATTGACTCGGTACCGGTACCCCCTGTATATAGCCTCCACATTGACTTTGTACTGGTACCCCCTGTATATAGCCTCCACATTGACTCGGTACCGGTACCCCCTGTATATAGCCTCCACATTGACTCTGTACTGGTACCCCCTGTATATAGCCTCCACATTGACTCGGTACCGGTACCCCCTGTATATAGCCTCCACCTTGACTCGGTACCGGTACCCCCTGTATATAGCCTCCACATTGACTCTGTACTGGTACCCCCTGTATATAGCCTCCACATTGACTCTGTACTGGTACCCCCTGTATATAGTCTCCACATTGACTCTGTACCGGTACCCCCTGTATATAGCCTCCACATTGACTCTGTACCAGTACACCCTGTATATAGCCTCCACATTGACTCTGTACTGGTACCCCCTGTATATAGCCTCCACATTGACTCTGTACTGGTACCCCCTGTATATAGCCTCCACATTGACTCGGTACCGGTACCCCCTGTATATAGCCTCCACATTGACTCTGTACTGGTACCCCCTGTATATAGCCTCCACATTGACTCGGTACCGGTGCCCCCTGTATATAGCCTCCACATTGACTCTGTACCGGTGCCCCCTGTATATAGCCTCCACATTGGCTCTGTACCGTAACACCCTGTATATAGCCTCCACATTGACTCTGTACTGGTACCCCCTGTATATAACCTCCACATTGACTCTGTACTGGTACCCCCTGTATATAGTCTCCACATTGACTCTGTACCGGTGCCCCCTGTATATAGCCTCCACATTGACTCTGTACCGGTGCCCCCTGTATATAGCCTCCACATTGACTCTGTACTGGTACCCCCTGTATATAGTCTCCACATTGACTCTGTACCGTAACACCCTGTATATAGCCTCCACATTGACTCTGTACCAGTACACCCTGTATATAACCTCCACATTGACTCTGTACCGGTACCCCCTGTATATAGCCTCCACATTGACTCTGTACCGGTACCCCCTGTATATAGCCTCCACATTGACTCTGTACCGGTACCCCCTGTATATAGCCTCCACATTGACTCTGTACCGGTACCCCCTGTATATAGCCTCCACATTGACTCTGTACCGGTACCCCCTGTATATAACCTCATTGTTGCAATTCATTTTTTTATTTTTTATTCAGAAAATATTTTCTTAACTCTATTTTCTTTAAACTGCATTGTTGGTTAAGGGCTTGTAAGTCGGCATTTCACGGTAAGGTCTACTACATCTGTTGTATTCGGCGCATGTGACTAATAGAGTTTGATTTGATTCCAGTCAAGGAAGGGTGTTCTGTGTTTGATAAGACATTGCTTTTAAAATGTTGTCTGGACTTGAGGCCGATGCTTTACTGTACCAGTGCTGCGAAGACGAGCTGTGCTGTCAGGCACTTGGTTGTGGTGCTGACCGGCTGGGCTTCTATGTTCTCTGGTCGCAGACCTGATTTGTTTACGTAGTCAAGGTTGAGGGAGCAGGTGACTGAGGTTTTGCATCATCCTTTCATTTTCCTCACGCCTCTCTCTCTCCCCTCCCCCTCTACAGATGGCTGATTTAGAGCTGTTGAAGCTGGATGAGCTTGACTGTCTGATTCACGGCCTGCTCTATGTGGACTCCGTGAGGTTCAACGGCCACCCCGAGTGCTTCTACTTTGAGAACCCGTCAGACACCCAGAACAGTGTGAAGACACCGTGCAGTCTGGCCGACCCGTTCCCTATGCTGCTGGTCAACATTGGATCTGGGGTTAGCATCCTGGCTGTGTACTCCAAAGACGACTACAAACGGGTCACCGGCACCAGGTATGAACTTTAAGTTTTTAATTTTTTAAAGCCTTGCAAGGTCTGTATTTTTATGATTTCTGGTAGTGTTTAAAATCTGAAAGGTTTCAGGACATTGCTGTTCACCAGTGCCAATTCAAATCCATTTGTTGTATTGGTTTTACATACAGTATCTACATTCTTTGACGACAGTCCGAAGTCCTTTTTACTGATTATCAATGGACTGGGTTTTCCCAGGTGAGAGTTGTTTTCTAGCATGTGGGGGAGTCATTGAACAGAAAGGAACTGTAAATCTTCCAAAAAGCCCCAGATTTGTAGTTTTCCTCGTTAAAAAGAGAATCATCATACCTTGTAATGTCAACAGAGATTACAGAGAAAAACAATCATTTACAACTCTCTTCTTTACTACGAAGTGACAGACTCATTCGTTTTGGTTCTGTCCATATGTAGCTTGTTTTTGGTTGTTTTTGGTTGCAGGTTCAGGAATGGCTGAAGAATTGAAACATTCACCTGGAGCTAACTCTGCAAATAGCACTGCTGGGTGATTTAAAAAGTCATAGTCAATCAATCAATAATAGATACTGTCTGTCTGCTCGTTGCACAGGGACAGTCTATATTTACCATGTTCCCTAGACAGTAGATACTGTCTGCCTGCTCGTTGCACAGGGACAGTCTATATCTACATCAGTTCCACCTTGGAACATCTCTACATAGAAAACGTCACTGGGATGAAACTGAAATGATGCTGGTATTTGTAATTTTTAAACATTCCGTTAACCACGGCCAAGTTATCCTTTACCCAACCTAACTAACCCTGACTTAACCACGGCCAAGTTATCCTTTACCCAACCTAACTAACCCTGACTTAACCACGGCCAAGTTATCCTTTACCCAACCTAACTAACCCTGACTTAAGCACGGCCAAGTTATCCTTTACCCAACCTAACTAACCCTGACTTAACCACGGCCAAGTTATCCTTTACCCAACCTAACTAACCCTGACTTAACCACGGCCAAGTTATCCTTTACCCAACCTAACTAACCCTGACTTAACCACGGCCAAGTTATCCTTTACCCAACCTAACTAACCCTGACTTAACCACGGCCAAGTTATCCTTTACCCAACCTAACTAACCCTGACTTAACCACGGCCAAGTTATCCTTTACCCAACCTAACTAACCCTGACTTAACCACGGCCAAGTTATCCTTTACCCAACCTAACTAACCCTGACTTAACCACGGCCAAGTTATCCTTTACCCAACCTAACTAACCCTGACTTAACCACGGCCAAGTTATCCTTTACCCAACCTAACTAACCCTGACTTAACCACGGCCAAGTTATCCTTTACCCAACCTAACTAACCCTGACTTAACCACGGCCAAGTTATCCTTTACCCAACCTAACTAACCCTGACTTAACCACGGCCAAGTTATCCTTTACCCAACCTAACTAACCCTGACTTAAGCACGGCCAAGTTATCCTTTACCCAACCTAACTAACCCTGACTTAACCACGGCCAAGTTATCCTTTACCCAACCTAACTAACCCTGACTTAACCACGGCCAAGTTATCCTTTACCCAACCTAACTAACCCTGACTTAACCACGGCCAAGTTATCCTTTACCCAACCTAACTAACCCTGACTTAACCACGGCCAAGTTATCCTTTACCCAACCTAACTAACCCTGACTTAACCACGGCCAAGTTATCCTTTACCCAACCTAACTAACCCTGACTTAACCACGGCCAAGTTATCCTTTACCCAACCTAACTAACCCTGACTTAACCACGGCCAAGTTATCCTTTACCCAACCTAACTAACCCTGACTTAACCACGGCCAAGTTATCCTTTACCCAACCTAACTAACCCTGACTTAACCACGGCCAAGTTATCCTTTACCCAACCTAACTAACCCTGACTTAACCACGGCCAAGTTATCCTTTACCCAACCTAACTAACCCTGACTTAACCACGGCCAAGTTATCCTTTACCCAACCTAACTAACCCTGACTTAACCACGGCCAAGTTATCCTTTACCCAACCTAACTAACCCTGACTTAACCACGGCCAAGTTATCCTTTACCCAACCTAACTAACCCTGACTTAACCACGGCCAAGTTATCCTTTACCCAACCTAACTAACCCTGACTTAACCACGGCCAAGTTATCCTTTACCCAACCTAACTAACCCTGACTTAACCACGGCCAAGTTATCCTTTACCCAACCTAACTAACCCTGACTTAACCACGGCCAAGTTATCCTTTACCCAACCTAACTAACCCTGACTTAACCACGGCCAAGTTATCCTTTACCCAACCTAACTAACCCTGACTTAACCACGGCCAAGTTATCCTTTACCCAACCTAACTAACCCTGACTTAACCACGGCCAAGTTATCCTTTACCCAACCTAACTAACCCTGACTTAACCACGGCCAAGTTATCCTTTACCCAACCTAACTAACCCTGACTTAACCACGGCCAAGTTATCCTTTACCCAACCTAACTAACCCTGACTTAACCACGGCCAAGTTATCCTTTACCCAACCTAACTAACCCTGATTTAACCACGGCCAAGTTATCCTTTACCCAACCTAACTAACCCTGACTTAACCACGGCCAAGTTATCCTTTACCCAACCTAACTAACCCTGACTTAACCACGGCCAAGTTATCCTTCTTTGAAAGAGTTAAGTCAGGCTGAGGTTGGTTTAAGGATTACTTGGTCATGGTTAAATCAGGCTTAGGTTGGTTAATTAAAGGATAACTTGGCCATGGTTAACTTGACTAGGGTTAAGTCAGGGTTAGGTTGGCAAAAGGATCTGTTGTGGAAAAAGAACCCAATTGTCATGACTCAAGTAAAAGTCACCCAGTAAAATACTACTTGAGTAAAAGTCAAAGTATTTGGTTTTAAATATACTTCAGTATCAAAAGTAAAAAGTATAAATCATTTCAAATTCCTGATATTAGACAAACCAGACGACACAATTTTTGTTCTTTTTCTTTTACAGATAGCCAGGGGCACACTCCAACACTCAGACATCATTTACAGATAGCCAGGGGAACACTCCAACACTCAGACATCATTTACAGATAGCCAGGGGAACACTCCAACACTCAGACATCATTTACAGATAGCCAGGGGAAAACTCCAACACTCAGACATCATTTACAAATGAAGCATTGGGTTTAGTAAGTCCTCCAGATCAGAGGCAGTAGGGATGACCAGGGATGTTCTGTTTAGTGAGTCCTCCAGATCAGAGGCAGTAGGGATGACCAGGGATGTTCTGTTTAGTGAGTGAATTGGACCATTGTCCTGTCCTGCTAAGCATTCACAATGTAAGTACTTTGAGGGTCAGGGAAAATGTAAAGAATAAAAAGTACATTGTTTTCTTTAGGAATGTAGTGGAGTAAAAGTACATGTTGTCAAAAAATATAAATAGTAAAGTACAGATACCCTAAAAAAAAACAACTACTTAAGTAGTACTTTTAAGTATTTACACCACTGAAAAGGATAACTTGGCTGTGGTTAAGTCCAGGTTAAGTGACAGGGCTTTGGGTCAGCTTACAGTTCCACTGTGACCTGTTCTGCCTACCTCCACAAGCACCCCCTGTCTCAGGCTGAGAGGGGACCCCCTGTCTCAGGCTGAGAGGGGACTCATTTTTAGGCCACTGTTGTATGTTTATTCAGAACCACTTCCCATGACCCCGGCACGAGGGACGAAGCCGTAACTTGAAGCATGCATGCGTGTAACTACAAAATTTCACACATTTACGATTTGATGTCATTGCCCATTTGATGTGTTCCTGTGCCTGATGCCTTCTGTGTCCTCCTCTCAGTCTTGGTGGGGGTACGTTCCTGGGCCTGTGCTGCCTGCTGACTGGGTGTGAGACATTTGAAGAGGCTCTGGATATGGCTAGCAGAGGCGACAGCAGCAATGTGGACAAGCTGGTGAGGGATATCTACGGAGGAGACTATGAGCGTTTTAGCCTCCAAGGATCTGCTGTGGCCTCCAGGTGAGCAAAGGACCACTCAGTACTGGAATTATACTGGATATACCATGATAACTATACTGGATATACCATGATAACTATACTGGATATACCATGATAATTATACTGGATATACTATATATATATATATATATCTACCATGATAATATATACACTGAACAAAAATATATAAATGCAACATTTTCAAATATTGAAGGAAATCCTTTAAATGCCAAGAGTGTTTGAAGCTGTCATCAAGGCAAAGGGTGGCTACTTTTGAAGAATCTCAAATATTAACTTATTTTGATCTATATAACACTTTTTTTTTGGTTACTACATGATTCCATATGTGTTATTTCATAGTTTCAATGTCTTTACTACCATTTTACAATGTAGAAAATAGTCAAAAGAAAGACAAACCCTGGAATGAGTAGGTGTGTCAACGTTCGACTGGTACTGTAAGCATGTACAGTTGAAGTCGGAAGTCTACATACACTTAGGTTGGAGTCATTCAAACTCGTTTTTCAACCACTCCACAAATGTCTTGTGAACAAACTATAGTTTTGGCAAGTCGGTTAGGACATCTACTTTGTGCATGACACAAGATATTAACACAACAATTGTTTACACAATTCCAGTGGGTCAGAAGTTTACATACACTAAGTTGACTGTGCCTTTAAACAGCTTGGAAAATTCCAGAAAATTATGTCAAGGCTTTAGAAGCTTCTGATAGGCTAATTGACATCATTTGAGTCAATTGGAGGTGTACCTGTGGATGTATTTCAAGGCCTACCTTCAAACTTAGTGCCTCTTTGCTTGACATCATGGGAAAAAATAAATCAGCCAAGACCAGAGAAAATAATTTGTAGACCTCCACAAGTCTGGTTCATCCTTGGGAGCACTTTCAAAATGCCTGAAGGTACCACGTTCATCTGTACAAACAATAGTACGCAAGTATAAACACCATGGGACTATGCAGCTGTCATATCGCTCAGGAAGGAGACGTGTTCTGTCTCCTAGAGATGAACGCACTTTGGTGAGAACAGTGCAAATCAATCCCAGAACAACAGAAAAGGACCTTCTGAAGATGCTGGTGGAAACAGGTACAAAAGTATCTATATCCACAGTAGAACGAGTCCTATATCGGCATAACCTGAAAGGCTGCTCAGCAAGGAAGAAGCCACTGCTCCAAAACCGCCATAAAAAAAGCCAGACTACGGTTTGCAACTGCACATGGGGACAAAGATTGTACTTTTTGGAGAAATGTCCTCTGGTCTGATGAAACAAAAACAGAACTGTTTGGCCATAATGACCATCGTTATGTTTGGAGGAAAAAGGGGAGGCTTGCAAGCCGAAGAACACCATCTCAACCGTGAAGCACGGGGGTGGCAGCATCATGTTGTGGGGGTGCTTTGCTGCAGTAGGGACTAGTGCATTCACTTGTGGAATGCTACCTGAAATGTTTGACCCAAGTTAAACAATATAAAAGGCAATGCTACCGAATACTAATTGAGTGTATGTAAATGTCTGACCCACTGGGAATGTGATGAAAGAAATAAAAGCTTAAATAAATAATTATCTCTACTATTATTCTGACATTTCACATTCTTAAAATAAAGTGGTGATCCTAACTGACCTAAAACAGGGAATATTCACTAGGATTAAATATTAGGAGTTGTGAAAAACTGAGTTTAAATATATTTGGCCAAGGTGTATGTAAACTTCCAACTTCAACTGAATGTAATGTAATGTAATGTAACCATAAATGTAATTGTTATGGTAGTTAATGAACTGTAGAAGCACATTTATATAAGCTACTGCTACACAGTACAAGGTGCAATGTAGGTTAAGTAACAGTGTCTTTTGTCCCAGAAGGGATCTATATCACTGGCCTTGTTTTATGATGTTCAATTCTCTATTAATTCTAAACAAAACTCGTAATGGTATCGTTTTTAAATTTTAAAGAAGAATTTGTTCATTCCTAATAGAAGTTCTCGTGATTTCTTATGTTATGCTGTTTGTTATTTTAACACAGCTTTGGCCACATGATGAGTAAACAGAAACGAGACTCCATCAGCAAAGAGGACCTGGCCCGGGCTATGCTGGTCACCATCACCAATAACATCGGTTCCATCGCACGCATGTGTGCCGTCAACGAGGTCATCGCACAAACATTCTCCCTGCAGTTTGCGTTTTATATTAATATTCATTCACTTACTTCATGTTTTCAGGAGAAGTAGTTGTCTAAAGGGCTTATTTGCATTTACACTTTTCTTACATCCGAGTCATTTTAGTCAGTTATCCAGAGTGACTTAAGATGAACACACTAAGGTAGTGTAACCGGTGTGAAATGGCTAGCTAGTTAGCGGTGGTGCGCTAGTAGCGTTTCAATCGACGACGTCACTCACTCCGAGACCTTGGAAGTAGTTGTTTCTGTAAGAGCTGCGGGTTTTGTGGAGCGATAGATAACGATGCTTCGTGGGAGGCAGTTGATGACGTGTTCAGGTGGTCCCTGGTTCAAGCCCAGGTTTGGGGGGGGGGGGGCAAGGAGAGGAACGGAAAGCAAATACTGTTACAGTAGCTAGGTGAGACAACCACATTTCAGTCTTTTTTTTTTGGCTGGTTTTCTGTATGCTTTCAGCTTCTTTAGTGTTTCCATGGTGATCAAGCAGCATTGTACAGGGCTTTGAAAGCGCACCGAACTTCAGCTCCGCCACCACCATCTGGCCCGTAGACCTTTTTCCAAAAGCGTGAACTACAGTATAGAATTACTCTATTGCCGAGCAACAATGTTTTAGTGTCCGTGATCTCTCTCTTATAGTGATAGCTCTGACAAGAGGCCAAGAGGCCCGACACATAAGCTTGAATAAAATAAGTGATACTAGCAAAGAGTCGTGTGCAGGTTTCTCTTTTATTTGACGTTCCCACACACCTGCTACAAGATCACTCCGATGTGGGGCTGCTTTAAAAATCAATTAAAAATAAAAGTGTCAGTGATCGTACAGACAGGACAGATACTGTACCAGCTGACTTCCTTCTCTGCTCTGGCCTTGTACCGTTGATAACAGGGGAAGTACAGCAGACTCCTGTCTTTTAGCTCCACTTTGTGGTAATCATGAGTACTTATTTGTATCCCCATTGGTTGTTGGTATTTTATTAGGATCCCCATTGGCTGTTGGTGTTTTATTAGGATCCCCATTGGCTGTTGGTATGTTATTAGGATCCCCATTGGCTGTTGGTATTTTATTAGGATCTCCATTGGCTGTTGGTATTTTATTAGGATCCCCATTGGCTGTTGGTATTTTATTAGGATCCCCATTGGCTGTTGGTATTTTATTAGGATCCCCATTGGCTGTTGGTATTTTATTAGGATCCCCATTGGCTGTTGCAAAAGCAGCAGCTACTCTTCCTGGGGTCCACATGAAACATGACATGATACAGAACATTAATAGACAAGAACAGCTCAAGGACAGAACTACATAAATACATTTAAAAAAAACAATGTTTCTGGAGTTCTGTTATGAACTGTATATTGATCGTCTCTGCATGTTTTGGATACATTCGATATTTAACATTTAAATTGATGCCAGTACTATGACATTTTTCACTTTCAGAAAATCGAGAGAGTTGTGTTTGTTGGGAATTTCTTACGGATCAACACTGTGTCTACTAAGCTGCTGGCCTACGCCATGGACTTCTGGTCCAAGGGACAACTGAAGGCCCTGTTCCTAGAGCACGAGGTACAACGCTCGATTTGAGTTGGAAGATTTAGATTCTGTCAGACTGAATGTTGTCAACTCTACCCCCAAAGCTCCCAGAGTTCATAATCGTAATTTGAGTATTAGTAATAATACTATATTTACCACGTTGTATGTTTTCTGTAGGGATATTTTGGCGCGGTTGGGGCATTCCTGGAGCTGCTAAAGTCGTCTGAGGAGCCATGATGATATGCCAATGTCACCCCTCAAGAAGCTGCCGAGAAGCCGCCACAGGAAACTGGAAAAAGCCATTTTAATAATTTAACTCTAAATATCGTTGAACTATTTGTCTCTCAAATCCCCTCAAATAGAGGTTTTATTAATAAAGCTAATGTAATGTCTCATGTCATGAACCCTGTGTGGCAGGTAAGCGCTAAGGGTCACAGAGACTGTTAGTTTCTTGGTACTGTGTGTAAATATCTATTCTCGTAGTTCTAGAGTGCACTAAAGCCAAAACCTGCTGAGTCTGCAGTCTTCGGTATGGAGGAAAGGGAGTTTCTCTCAACATATGAATATTGCCTTGTCTGCTGCTGTTCTGTCCATCTTTGTGAAAAAGGCCAAGGGGGGGGGGGGTTGGTGGTGTAGTTCTATTTGTATCAAATGAAGGGACCAAAGAGGCTGATTCATCATAATTGACTGGCCCTTTTTAATTCAGCATGTCACAACGAGGGTCCACTCTCCTGTTGCTTGTGGCACATTCATCATAGCTTTATTAACGCATCATGGTAAACAGATATGGGGTGTTATAAACCCTTGGTTCACCAGCCTCCTCAAACTCTCTAGTCTCTTTTTAGTGATGAAGTTCTGTTGGTACGTCTGTCAGGTTCAGATGTATGTTATGAATCTAGATACTTTGGTTATTTTGAGATGCTGCATTACGAGTCCAGTACAAGTATCCACTTCTGTTCGTTTCACACTTGCCTATCTCACTAATAAAGTGGGCCCCATCTTCTCCAAACCCCAGACCATGATGACACCCCTCTACAGCCAGTGGTGATGTCTAGTGTTTTGAATTGCCTAGTAAGGACTGTTTTGTGGTGTTTTGTCTAACGTAGTTGTAAGAAAGGTACATAACTACTGGCAGCAGTTTGTCTACATAGTGATTTTTTTAAAAGTATTTTATCTTATGTCGGTGTGGGAGTTCCTCACCCAGTGCGAAGGGTTAATTTACCTGCAGTTTGGACAGGACATCTCTATTTTGGCACCCAAAGCAATTCCCATAGCTGCTATCAATTTTCTTGTTTTATACATCAGTTAAAGCTATTCAATGTGAATGTGCTTGTCGCTAGAATATTGAAGGACCACCACACTAGACATGATTTACCTGTTGGCTTAGGTATTTCAAACGGCAGCAATAACTGGGCAGCAAGTAGTCAAAGAAGCATCCCATTTATTGCGTCCATCATAATGACCTCCGCACCTCCTCTGTTAGAATCCAATGTCTCAACCTTTGCTATTATGACATCACAGAATGTTCAGTTTTTTTTTTTTTTTTTTTTTTTTTTTTTTTGCCTTCCTCCTCTCCCTGTTGGTTAATGACCTCCGCCTATCAGGTGGCACCGTTGTCAAACTGGGTAGCAGTTTACTTACTGGCTACTCTGTGCCACCCACTTCGCACCTCAAACTTGTTTTGTTGCCTTTTTGTTTTTAGTAGAACTATGATTCCGTGCCCTACGGTCTCTTTTTGTTTTCCTCTTCATGTAAAGTGTTTATGATTCAGTGTTGTTTTGTGAAGGCTTCAGTTAGGCCTATGTGAAGTCAGTCTCACTGCAACATGGGGTTTAGTCGGGTTAGTAGATGGTATCATTCAACTGCATGGGATTCTGACTTGATTTCATAAAGATCTTATTGGGAGGGGGGGGATGATTTTTCAAATGTTCCTGTTGTGGTTTTCTGTATTGTTTGTTGCTTTTGGCTCAGTTATTGCAAGCATCCCCTGTTCATATTTGCATGCATGCTCTTGTGAAAGTGACAATAGGCCTTGGTACTAGTCTGGATCAATGGTTAAATTTGGGATTACCATTTCAATATTTATGAGATTTGTATATTATATTTACCCCCAATAGCAGGTCCCAATTTACATTATATTTATTGAAGTGTAATAACTACTGATATGTTGAAACACCTCAAGCGTCCGAAAACGACGCCCTGCAAAGATGCGTCAGTAACTGACGTCCTGTAAAGATGCGTCAGTAACTGACGTCCTGTAAAGATGCGTCAGTAACTGACGTCCTTGTGCTGTGAGGTAACATTACGTAAAGACGTTTCTCTGTACTTACAAACCTCACATTTCCTGCCAAGTTAAATTGAGTGAAGTTAAAATAAAGTTGTTTTGTTTTCTTTTTTTTGCATCAATGTATTAGACACTCCCGAAGACGACCTTACAAGTCTGGTATTGAAGCATTGTGAATACATGCCTGCCGTTCAAGTCAGTTTTCAGTATGTTAGCCTGGCTCAATGTGAAGCTCGTCTTCCTCTAGTGTTTACATAGTGTACGCATCTCGTGAATTGGAGCCATCAAATCTGTATTATGAAAGGAGCTCTGTTTGTACAAGGAATATTACTTGCCACAGCACAAGGACATTTGCCTCATGCATCTGCTTTACGCCCATGATAAGGCTCTATTGAGTGATTTGGCGTTAAAGCAAAATCCTCAGAGGTATCTCTTGACCCTCGTTAGTTAGTGTTAATGAACAGGAGAAGCCTTAGTGGTATCCCCTGACCCTCGTTAGTGTTAGTGAACAGGAGAAGCCTTAGTGGTATTCCTTGACCCTCGTTAATGAACAGGAGAAGGCTTAGTGGTATCCCCTGACCCTCGTTAGTGTTAATGAAGAGGAGAAGCCTTAGTGGTATCCCTTGACCCTCGTTAGTGAACAGGAGAAGCCTTAGTGGTATCCCTTGACCCTCGTTAGTGTTAATGAACAGGAGAAGCCTTAGTGGTATCCCCTGACCCTCGTTAGTTAGTGTTAATGAACAGGAGAAGCCTTAGTGGTATCCCTTGACCCTCGTTAGTGAACAGGAGAAGCCTTAGTGGTATCCCTTGACCCTCGTTAGTTAGTGTTAATGAACAGGAGAAGCCTTAGTGGTATCCCTTGACCCTCGTTAGTGAACAGGAGAAGCCTTAGTGGTGTCCCTTGACCCTCGTTAGTTAGTGTTAATGAACAGGAGAAGCCTTAGTGGTGTCCCTTGACCCTCGTTAGTTAGTGTTAATGAACAGGAGAAGCCTTAGTGGTATCCCCTGACCCTCGTTAGTTAGTGTTAATGAACAGGAGAAGCCTTAGTGGTATCCCTTGACCCTCGTTAGTGAACAGGAGAAGCCTTAGTGGTATCCCTTGACCCTCGTTAGTTAGTGTTAATGAACAGGAGAAGCCTTAGTGGTATCCCTTGACCCTCGTTAGTGAACAGGAGAAGCCTTAGTGGTATCCCTTGACCCTCGTTAGTGAACAGGAGAAGCCTTAGTGGTATCCCTTGACCCTCGTTAGTTAGTGTTAATGAACAGGAGAAGCCTTAGTGCTATCCCTTGACCCTCGTTAGTGAACAGGAGAAGCCTTAGTGGTATCCCTTGACCCTCGTTAGTTAGTGTTAATGAACAGGAGAAGCCTTAGTAGTATCCCTTGACCCTCGTTAGTGAACAGGAGAAGCCTTAGTGGTATCCCTTGACCCTCGTTAGTGAACAGGAGAAGCCTTAGTGGTATCCCTTGACCCTCGTTAGTTAGTGTTAATGAACAGGAGAAGCCTTAGTGGTATCCCTTGACCCTCGTTAGTGAACAGGAGAAGCCTTAGTGGTATCCCTTGACCCTCGTTAGTGAACAGGAGAAGCCTTAGTGGTATCCCTTGACCCTCGTTAGTTAGTGTTAATGAACAGGAGAAGCCTTAGTGGTATCCCTTGACCCTCGTTAGTGAACAGGAGAAGCCTTAGTGGTATCCCTTGACCCTCGTTAGTGAACAGGAGAAGCCTTAGTGGTATCCCTTGACCCTCGTTAGTGAACAGGAGAAGCCTTAGTGGTATCCCTTGACCCTCGTTAGTTAGTGTTAATGAACAGGAGAAGCCTTAGTGGTATCCCTTGACCCTCGTTAGTGAACAGGAGAAGCCTTAGTGGTATCCCTTGACCCTCGTTAGTGAACAGGAGAAGCCTTAGTGGTATCCCTTGACCCTCGTTAGTTAGTGTTAGTGAACAGGAGAAGCCTTAGTGGTATCCCCTGACCCTCGTTAGTTAGTGTTAGTGAACAGGAGTTTAATCCCTGGTAAAGACCAGAGAACATGCTATAGAGTAGCTTCTGTATTCATCTATTTTATGTTCTGCCAATAACTCCAAAACAAGCAAGTGATTTGGTTGTTCAAAGCTTTTGTTTTGTTATCTTAAGAATTATGCAAACTGGTTTGTCTTTTGATCTGAGAATCCTTTTTTTTTGTGTTTTTTTGTTCTTGATTAAGTTTCTTCTGCTGATATTTAAACAACAGCATCTATAGTCTGGAAAGCTTTATAGGATGGAGCTTTTTATCACTGATCTGATAGGATGGAGCTTTTTATCACTGATCTGATAGGATGGACCTTTTATCACTCTGATCTGATAGGATGGAGCTTTTTATCACTCTGATCTGATAGGATGGAGCTTTTATCACTGATCTGATAGGATGGACCTTTTATCACTCTGATCTGATAGGATGGACCTTTTATCACTCTGATCTGATAGGATGGACCTTTTTATCACTCTGATCTGATAGGATGGATCTTTTGTCACTGATCTGATAGCATGGACCTTTTATCACTCTGATCTGATAGGATGGACCTTTTGTCACTGATCTGATAGGATGGACCTTTTATCACTCTGATCTGATAGGATGGACCTTTTTATTATGTCGATCTGATAGGATGGACCTTTTTTATTATGTCGATCTGAATGTACTGTACCTGTAAATATATCCACCAGAAATCTTTCTGCTAATGCAATGTCTAACCTCTTTACTGTGTGTAAGGCTACGTTCACACAGGTTGCCCAATTCTGATCTCTTGCCCAATCAGATCAGATCTTTTGCCAATATTGGGGCCAAAAGATCAGAATTGGGCTTCCTGTGTAAATGCAACTTAAGAAAAATTACAAGAAAAGGAACACTGGAAATATGCTGTCACAATGTGTGTTCTGGAATGTAAGTTATTTTCTGAAAGGAATAAATTTGTGAAGCTATTAAGATGTGTTGATTGGTGATTATTGATGCTGTCAGGGGGGGGGGGGGATTGGTAATTATTTAACTAGGCAAGACGGTTAAGAACAAATTCTTATTTACAGTGAAGGTCTACCCTGTCCAAATCCTAACCTGGACGATGCTGGGTTTGGTGATTCTTGATGCTGTCAGGGAGAGAGGGGGATTGGTGATCCTTGATGCTGTCAGGGAGAGGGGGGGATTGGTGATGCTGTCAGGGAGAGGGGGGATTGGTGATGCTGTCAGGGAGAGGGGGAGGTTGGTGATTCTTGATGCTGTCAGGGAGAGGGGGAGGGTGGTGATTCTTGATGCTGTCAGGGAGAGGGGGAGGTTGGTGATTCTTGATGCTGTCAGGGAGAGGGGGAGGGTGGGTATCAGAGGCTTTTCGGTCTTCCAAACTGGACATCAGCTTCTGCTACTAACCTTCAGCGGACTTTAACTGGGTTTTTACACTCAATCGACATCAAGTGCCAGCGCAATACTTATAGGCTTGAGGACCAAATACCCCTCGTGGTATCAAGCGGCACCGTCAACCGGGTGTTCGGAAGAAGCAACAGAAAATAATCATCCCCTTTCAATCATTTACTTGCCCAGTCAGCCCTCCGGGACAGAACCACAGGAACCACCTTTACCAGCGCTTCATTACTATTCCTCACTGTGGCACGAGGGTGGGGGTCACAGTCACCCCACGGGGGATTTGAGTGTGACTGCAGCAGGTGGGTATGCTCCTTTTTGAATTTCATCAAGTTGACATTCAGTGATCCGTGCCCAGTGGGAACCTAGACTTCTTCCCTCCGTTTTATGGTTCCGCAGCAAATCAATGGGTGTGAATGGTACTACCCACATCAGATGTAGGTCTCCCTCCCCAGACAAGCTGGAGATGCCTCTCCCCACTTCATAGGGCATGAGCAAGATCCATGCCCCGCTACGCACCCCAGCCTGACCGACCCAGTCCTTAGAGCCAATCCTTATCCCGAAGTTACGGCTCTTTTTGGCCAACTTCCCTTACCTACATTATAACATGCCAGAGGCTTTGTTTGCCTTGGAGACCTGCTGCGGATACGGGTACGACCCGGCGTGAGATTTACACCCTCTTCCCCCGGATTTTCAAGGGCCAAGGAGATCTCACCGGACAATGCCGGAACCGTTACACTTTCCAGGGCTTGGGCTGGTCTCTCGGGGCGAACCCATTCCAGGGCGCCCTGTCCTTCACAAAGAAAAGAGAACTCTCCCTGGGGCTCCCACCAGCTTCTCCAGGATCGGTTGCATTACCGCACTGCATGCCTCGTGGCGCCCGTCTCCGCCAGTCCGTGGACATTCTGGAAGTAATTGAGAAAAATTCATGTAAAAATGTGTGAGATGAAAATGGACAAACTTAAGGGTGTGAAATATATTAGGATAGTCGGTGGACATTCTGAACCTTGTTTGAAGTCAGTAGGTCACATGACCAAGGATTGAAATCTGAATGTAAAAAAAAAGTTTGTACTTTGTTTATGCTCCCTAACTAATTCAACTCAGAATACAAAATGCTGCTCACATTTCCACTTTTATTAGCTTTGGAAAGTGAATTAATGTCAAAATCATGAAAATAAGACCTGTGCAATGTTTTGTGCAATTTTTCCAACATCATGACACTTATTTGGAGTCTGTGGCTCAGGTGGTTTGAAAACTATTGAGGTTTTAAAGTGTGAATATCCAACTTGAAACTTGTGTAGTGCTAGGGCAAAACCAAAACGTGCACCCAGAGTGAGCCCCAAGACCGAGTTTGGGTAACTCTGCTCCAGAGCAACAGTGAACCTTTCTCTCCCGAAGACTGCACTCCATTGTCTAGATTTCCTTCTGGGCACAAGAGGGCACCGTTTTCCCGGAGATAAATTATAATTCTCAATCGTGCATTTTACCTCGACGTTTGGCCCTCGAGACATTCTGTAGGACCGTCGGTATGGTGCGTTCATATATTTAGACACGTCACAGCACGACACATGTTGGGTGGCTTTTCCGAACAACTAAAAAGCAATACAAACTGACATACATACAGAGGTGAATATGGCGGACGTTTCTGAGAGGACGCTGCAAGTTGCAATCGCTATTTCATTCGCAGTCGGTTTCCTTTCTGGATGGCAGGCCAACCGAGCGCGGAGGAAGTTCCTGGATTGGAGAAAGAAACGACTGCAGGATAAACTCTCAGAAACACAGAAGAAACTGGACTTGGCATGAAAGTGAAGTAGGGTGTGTAAGTAATTGACCTATGCGTTGATTGCTTGTAGCTACATTGTATCAAACATGTTGTAACAGACATGTTAGATAACTGGAAACGTTGCATTAGGCCTAGCCTACATTCAGTGTACAAATGGCACAAATTCTGATTTAACCTAGGTTTGTTGAAAGGGTTGCAACCTGACATTTTAGCCTCGCAATCCATGGAGTCAGTTAACTTTTTATTATTTTCACAAGGGGGAAATACGAAATAATCCTATAATAAGTGGTTGAGTTGATTTCTTTGGTAGCCTAGCCTTAGTTTACAGTTGGGCATAATTACCGCATGATGTAATAATGATTGTTCTTCTGTTTTCAGGTCGTCACCAAAATACATGTTCAGCTGTCAGATCATGGACTTCCAATACAAGGATTGGGATCGTTGTCACAACCCGCAGAACTGAAGCAAGATACAATGACAAGCTTCTGAACATGTTTTGTGATTTGGTGACCGTGTTTTGCTGGGTGACAGTGTTTTGCTTCGAGACTACTGCCGTTTTTACGTTTTAATAAAAGTACGTGTTTTCTTACATCCTGTGTTTTGAAGATGCCTATGGTAGTTTACTGTCTTTTATATAGTGTAACTATTGTAACCAAATCCATTGCGCTGATTTTTCCCAATCCCATATCGACCTTACGCACAGGTGGAGATGTGAGAGGATTTGTTACTCCTATGTCATACCCTTTAAATATCCACAAGTGCATTGGGCAGTTTGTGTATAGGGCTCAGTTTGGGATGGGGCAGTATCAACCACCACTCTTATGAGCACCTATGTGAATTTAAATAAAATATATATACATACATTTATGGAAGAGAGATTTTATTGTACATACAAAATCAGCCAAGCGGACTAAAATCCAGAGTTCAGAGTCTGTTCAGTCTGCTACAATCAGCAATTTATGCTGTGATATAAGAATGCATGTGGATTATGTTAGCAATGTTCTCCAATATAACTAGGGGACTTTTATTTTGAAGGAGGAAGTATTTGATCAAGGAACCTATTTTACCCGGAAGTGATTCCGAGTGGTGTCATAAGTATACTGAACAAAAATATAAATTCAATGATTTTACTGAGTTAAAAGTACATATAAGAAAATCGGTCAATTAAAATAAATTCATTAGGCCCTATTCTGTGGATTTCACATGACTGGGCATGAGCACAGCCATGGGGGAACCAGGCCCAGCCAATCAAAATGAGTTTTTCCACACAAAATGATTTTATTTTAGGTAGAAAGACTTTATTATAGGTAGAAAGATTAGTGGTCCTGGGCTGGTGTGGTTACATGTGGTCTGCGGTTGTGAGGCCGGGTTGGACGTACTGCCAAAATCTCAAAAACTAATTTGGAGGTGGCTTATGGTAAAGAAATGAACATTACATTCTCTGGCAACATCTCTGGTGGACATTTCACACTCCCTAAAAACTTTTGTGTGACAAAACTGTACCTTTTGTCTCCAGCACAAGGTGCACCTATGTAAAGACCATGCTGTTGAATCAGCTTCTTGATATGCCTCACCTGTCAGGTGGATGGATTATTTTGGCAAAGGAGAAATGCTCACTAACAGGGATGTAAGCAAATTTGTGCACAACATTTGAGATAAATAAGCATTTTGTGTGTATGGAAAATTGAGGATATTTTATTTCAGTTCATGAAACCAACACTTTATATGTTGCGTTTATATTTTTGTTCAGTGTAGTTAGATGCTAGCTGTGTGTTCACATTCTGTGGGTCCCAGCTTATGTTGGGGTAGGAAGATATGGTAACTTTGAGGAGGTAGATGTGGTGGGGGGGATGGAGTGTAGCAGTATCATAACTAGGTGTTGACCCAGGAGTGGCAATGTGAGTGGGGGAGAGAGGAGCGGGAAGGCATTTTTCTTCGCCACATGGTCAATCCGACATTGCATTGGCCGTGCAGCACTGACGGTGATACGAGGCTGCAGAAGTCAGGGCATTCATACATAATGCACTTAGTAGAGCTGTTGTGAAGGAAGTTGTAAAGGAAGTGAGTTTGTGTTTAAACATGACCTCCCGCTCCCCCACCTACCATCAACCAATCATGTCAATGTGGCGCGTTACGGAGCCCTCTGCATTGTTCAACAATTTGGGAGGCGCATGGCGATGTGGTACGGAGCTTGAGTTGGCCTCTGCATGCATCCGGAGGCTACGCAATTGCGTCACACGAAGCATCTGACCACATTTGTCAGATCGAGCATAAATTGGCTTTGAAGCCTGGCCTGTAATATTGCAGGCGTTAAATTGAGGATAGGAGGACATTGGGTGTAAACATATTTTCGCTTGTAATAATTTTGGGCTCAAATGACAGGCAGAGCGAAATAGCAAGGAGGCTGTCGTGGTTTCTCTATCCCAGCTTCCTGCAACTATGAGTGTAGAAGCCAATTCAAAGCCAATGTATGCTTGATCTGTACATGTGATCGGAGGCTCAGTATGAGCGTGTGACCTAATTGTGGAGCCTCTGCAGGAATGCGCCTCCCAAATGTTGTAATAATGTGGAGGGCGCAGTATAGCTCCGCATTGACATTATCGGTTGATGGCAGGTGGGGGCGGGAGGTCCCGCACAAACTCACTTCCTTGACAATGTCGGTCACCACAGCTCTGCGCTGCTCAGCGAAGCCCAAGACGTGTGGATGGCCTGGTTTCTGCAGAGGCCATATCACCTAAACGCTGCAGGGCCAATGCAGACCTTCGGATTGACCATGTAATGCCTTTTAGGCTATAAGATATTTCAATGTGTAATTCGCACTCCGACCTGAGAAAGGCAGCAAACCAGCGTCTAGTCTACCGGAACACACAAGAAAAATAAGTGCGTTTACATTTTCAAACATCTTAAAGTATGTGCCATTTACTACGCATTATTTAAGACATACAGATAGTTAGCGACGCTTGTTCAACAGGACTTCCTGCATTCGTTCCAAGTTACAAGCCATGAGTTCAAACGTTTCCTTGTCAAAAGGTAAATATGCCATGTTAACTATCCAAAAATATCACTTCTATTAGCTAGTTAAGTACATACGTTGCAAAGAAAACGGTTGTTATTTAGCTAAATATTTCCAAATAATGTGAACTATTTTTATGACATTGGCTAATGTAATCTGTAATGGTTTTTGGCGATGGACGTAACGTTTGCATGCCTGTCATTTCGTAAAACTGCCACCTTGTATTATTGCCTACTATTAACTAGCCATGTCAGCTGGCTGTAAGAGTTTGTTAGGCCGAGAAGAGTATTTCTGTAGAAGGTTATACTGTATATCATTGGCATGTTTTAGCTCGAGCCTTACAGGCCCCATTCATTCCATACAATTAAATTCCTGTGTCAACATTTAAAGCCACATAATGTGACGACTGCAAGAGATGGATTATTTACAAAGGCAATGCAATACCTTTTCAGCTAAATATTCTGTCCTTCCACTTTATAACCTAGCAGTGCTAGTAGCCTTTGATCCCGAGGCCCAGTACTATTATATTACACACGTCTTTGGATGTAGTAGGGGTCTTCTGTATTGGGGGAGTTTTGTTTAAGAGCCCCGACACTCAGCCTGGGTTTATAGACTAGACGTAAGATATTTAACGTAAATCCGAGACACTCAATGAGTATATGATATGTTGTGTTTAGTATGGTTACATAAAATATTATTCTCGACATAACAGATGATTAGTTAAGGTGAAAACGAAAGTAAGGGTTGGTGTAAAACGCGAATATCTGGCAACCCAAAGGTTCCCGAGTTCAAATGTCATCATGACCAAACTTTAGCATTTGAGCTAATTAGCAGCTTTTCAACTACTTACCATGTTAGCTAACCTTTCTACTTACCATGTTAGCTAACCTTTCCCCTTACCATGTTAGCTAACCTTTCCCCTTACCATGTTAGCTAACCTTTCCCCTTACCATGTTAGCTAACCTTTCCCCTAACCATGTTAGCTAACCTTTCCCCTAACCATGTTAGCTAACCTTTCCCCTAACCATGTTAGCTAACCTTTCCCCTAACCATGTTAGCTAAACCTTTCCCCTAACCATGTTAGCTAACCTTTCCCCTAACCATGTTAGCTAAACCTTTCCCCTAACCATGTTAGCTAACCTTTCCCCTAACCATGTTAGCTAACCTTTCCCCTAACCATGTTAGCTAACCTTTCCCCTAACCATGTTAGTGTAACGGATGTGAAACGGCTAGCTTAGTGGTGCGCGCTAAATAGCGGTTCAATTGGTGGAGCGATGGGTAACAAAGCTTCGTGGGTGACATGTGCAGAGGGTCCCTGGTTCGCGCCCGGGTATGGGCGAGGGGACGGTCTAAAGTTACATTAGGTAACCCTTCCCCTAACCATGTTAGCTAACCCTTCCCCTAACCATGTTAGCTAACCCTTCCCCTAACCATAACCCTTTTAGCTAACCCTTCCCCTAAACTAATTCCTAAACTTAACCCGTAGCCTAAACCCGTAGCCTAGATAATGCTAGGCTCCGTTAGTCCATTATTGGGCTAATGCAGTTGTAAAGTAAAAAAAACACAACTTAAACATGTACTGCTCTTCCTACCATAAAACAACATGGTTTATGCATTCTGAATGTTGTGCAAGTGTGTGTGTGTTGGAACAGTGAAATACATTTCTGCCTGAACTGTAGTTATCTTAAGTTCTGTAGGGTTTTAACATACTGCTTTAACACTGAACGGTAAGCTATTCCAATAGTTTGTTGTATTGCAGTTGGAGGCATAGCTGAAGTAGATACTGGATCGGTCTGTGTTTCTGTTGTACAGCGGAGTTGGCGGCAGCCATCGGTGTGACTGCAGGAGCTACAGCTGCGGGCATCCTCCTCTTCCAGTACCTCTCCAAGGGGTCAGGGGTCAAGCCCAAGGTGAACTTGGACCTGCAGAAAGACAACCCCAAAGTGGTGCACGCTTTCGACATCGAGGACCTCGGGGATAAGGCGGTGTACTGCAGGTGTTGGAGATCTAAGAAGGTAGGCTAGCTGTCAATTTTATGCTCTTTATTTTAGTTTCTAGTTTCGCAACTTCTCGCTATACGTTGGAGCCATGTCTTAACCACAAGATAATTCATAGACACGTGGCACGGTACGAGGGGGTTGTGATGAGAGCTTCTTTTTGTTCGTTTGTAGCATATGCCTTTAACAAACGGTAGGCTAGTAAAAGGGGGTATGTTATTACTCGCATTTTGAGCAGAACAAGTCAAGGAATTGAAAGATTTTGTTCGGTGTATTCTAACAATGTTTCTCACCCTTAGTTTCCCTACTGTGATGGTGCTCATGCTAAACACAACCAGGAGACGGGGGATAACGTCGGTCCTCTCATCATAAAAAGAAAGGAGGCCTGAATCCAGTCACTCAATCAATCATCCCATCCATGTTATTCCGTGACTGCTGCTGACATACTGATGCACACAAGTGCTCTTCGCTACAGAAAGGATGACAGTGGTTGACAGTACCGTTGGTAGTTGCTCTGAAATATGGTGACCAAATCCATTTTCGGCTATATTTATTTTATTTATTGATTGAAGCCACCCTTGTCACAGGACCAAGCAGATATCATTTTTGTTGTTGTGGAAAATGACTTTGTAATCATACCTAGAATGATGGTAGATATTTCACTGGGATTACCAAGGAAACAGGGGTGTGGGCATACTGTAAAAGCATAGTGCCACGCTGGTTGTGTATATTTAATTGAGCTGTGGTATCTGTGCTGTTCAGAATGTTTTGTTTTTGATCAATGTTTGCCTTTCTTTTATACTGTAGACATCATCAGAGCGACAGCGTAGCCTAGTGGTTGGAATGTTCGGACTAGTAACCAAATGGTTGCAAGATCGAATCCCCGAGCTGACAAGGTACAAATCTGTCGTTCTGCCCCCTGAACAAGGCAGTTAACCCACTGTTCCTAGGCCGTCATTGAAATTAAGAATTTGTTCTAAACTGACTTGCCCTAGGACTTAGGTAAATAAAGGTAAAAAAAAAAATCAACTTATCTGTCCCATTATGATACCATAGAGATCGCAATGTATCCCTCCCATTATGGCACCTGTGAGTGTATGGGCAGCGCCATTGAGGAAATCTCAATTTTGAAGTAGTCCATTTTCTTCTTCTGCTACTTCTGAGTTGGTCAACAAACTGAAAGGGCTCATACTGCCCCCTAGAGGGTGTTGTCTGAACAGGTATGAAGCCAAGGCTGGTGATTTACTGCCACCTGGAGTTATGGAATGTTTGCGCACAAATATAATTCATTGGCTGATCCCGCCTGATGACCTTGATGGAATTATGTGAGACTTCCTTAACCCATAGGAAGTCCCACCCAGTTGACTACTTAAAAATGGTGAAAGTCCTCAATGGCAATGTCCATGCTAAAACGGGCTTTTCGGCAGTAGAGTCCTCTATGGTTGATACTCAGGAGTTTTTCCTGACCACGGGACTTGATCAAGGATATCTCTGTACCTTTTTATTGTAGCTGTAACTAGGGGCCCAGAGTTTTTCCATGGTCAGGAAAAACACCTGGGGCTACTGAAGCATCAAGGAAACGGATGAGGTGTGACCTTTTATTTTTGATTCAACTTGTGAAATCGATTGTAAAATGGTGTCACTTTTCAATGGATTTTAGATGACAGGTTCTACATCATTCATATCTGCAAATGAAGCCGTCGTAATGATTACCTTGTTGATTTTTAAGTCTGTGTTAACGGTGAATCAACAAGTTAAACTTGTTCCATCCATGCTACATACCATTTGGATTCCTGGGTTGTGTTCAGTGGGAGAAAAAAGCCAAACATGCGATGTTGTGAAACTAGGAGGTAGCTTTACTAGAGAAACACTCCCAAGTTTAGTTTTCGTTTTAAAAAAAAAAAAAAAAATGTTTTGCTACGTTTTGCCCTACTTAACACAGCCCTGTAGCCTACTGAATGTTTGAGTGGCTGAAACTGAACTTGTCAAGCAGCACTTCTGGTAACTAGCTTTAATAATTCACTGTTCTATGTAGTGCAGCGTTTCCCCCAAACTCTATCTTGGGGGACCCCAAGGAGTGCACATTTTGGTTTTTGTCCTGGCACTACACAGCTTAATCAAATGAATCAGCTTATCAACAAGCTTTGACTATTTGAATCCGCTGTGTAGTGCTGGGCCAAAATGTGCACTCCTTGGGTTCCCCAGGACTGAGTTTGGGGGAGACGCTGACACTAGTGTGAGAATGTTAATGTCTACAGTCTGTGACCTTAGATTTCTACAATATGTGACTTCATTTTAATCAATCATTTAATCATCCAATAAAAAAAACTATACAAATGTTCTTCCTTCTGCCAATTAAATAATACATGTGTTTTGTGGGAACCAAGTCATTTCATATCCAGTTTGACAAGTAGATGTCATATAGCGCCCTCTATTGCTAGACACTTGTTTACAAATTCAGCCAGTTCAAACCAAAAGAATGTATTAGATTTACTTCTAACGAACAGTTCAACCAATAAAAGGGAATGAATATGAGGTGTGAACACGAAGCATGCTCCTCTCCCCAGGTGAGCTCATTCAGATCTCTGACTGTAGTGTAGGCCTAGTGATGCCGACCCTGGGTCAAATTCCTTCAAAGGTGCTGCTCTTAATTTGGTATGTCTGGTAGCCTACAAAGGAACAAATGAAAATGGACGTGATAGTGGAGCCTTGCCTTGATGACCAGTTTCAGCACCATGGACGTTTTTTTATTTATTTCACTTTTATTTAACCAGGTAGGCAAGTTGAGAACAAGTTCTCATTTACAATTGCGACCTGGCCATGACAATTGCTTTTGACCTAGAGACCCAGTTGGTGTTAGATTTGCTTTGATTTATTAGGATCCTCATTAGCCGACGCCGATGGCAACAGCTATCCTTCCTGGGGCCATCTTGGATGTCGACAGCTAGTCTTCCTGGGGCCATCTTGGATGTTGACAGCTAGTCCTACTGGGGCCATCTTGGATGGCGACAGCTAGTCTTCCTGAGGCCATCTTTGATGGCGACAGCTAGTCTTCCTGGGGCCATCTTGGATGGCGACAGCTTGTCTTCCTGGGGCCATCTTGGATGTTGACAGCTAGTCCTACTGGGGCCATCTTGGATGGCGACAGCTAGTCTTCCTGAGGCCATCTTGGATGGCGACAGCTAGTCTTCCTGGGGCCATCTTGGATGGCGACAGCTTGTCTTCCTGGGGCCATCTTGGATGGCGACAGCTTGTCTTCCTGGGGCCATCTTGGATGGCGACAGCTTGTCTTCCTGGGGCCATCTTGGATGGCGACAGCTTGTCTTCCTGGGGCCATCTTGGGTGGCGACAGCTTGTCTTCCTGGGGCCATCTTGGATGGCGACTGCTAGTCCTACTGGGGCCATCTTGGATGGTGACAGCTAGTCCTACTGGGGCCATCTTGGATGGTGACAGCTAGTCATACTGGGGCCATCTTGGATGGTGACAGCTAGTCTTCCTGGGGCCATCTTGGATGGTGACAGCTAGTCTTACTGGGGCCATCTTGGATGGCGACAGCTAGTCATACTGGGGCCATCTTGTCTTCCTGGGGCCATCTTGGATGGTGACAGCTAGTCATACTGGGGTCTGACAGAATGTCACGACCCTGCGGGAAAACGTGGTTACCTAGGTTACCCCATTTGGCTCAGGAAAAAAAGCTTTACCTTTTTTCAAACACAGTTTTCTTGTCTGCTTGTTTTAGTAAATTACAAAACTACATTTCAGGAAAGTACAACAAGTCTAAAGATTATATTATTCATAATTATTTATCATGAGAGGGCAATAAACAATAACTAGTAATGCTGCAACAAAAGGTTAATCTCCCCATTCCGGTAAAAATAGTTAAATTGCTGAGGAGTCACTTTTGAGGACAAGCTCAAGTACACGGTACAAATATGAACATTTGAAATGTTTTATGTACTTCCTATTACACAAAACTGTATGAATACGGCTTGAAATGACTTGTATGCTTTTTAAATATAGCATAATCAAATAACTAAGATTTATCCTTAACTAAAATACATATTTGTATGTTTAGTGTTAGAAATTGTGCATATTTTATAACGGTCTCTTGATCAAAACGCCTGCCCCCATTGCTGTGATGGGCATCACACAGCTCTAGCTTGACTTCCCGAACTCGTTAGGAACTCGTCTCATATGAATCATCTTGTCTGTCTATGACAAACAAAGTGGTCTTGTTTAAAATATATTAATTATTTTGGCTATAAATCGATCTCTGGAATGTGCTACCATGATGAAACCACTCTACTGTAGTACCAAGTACATTTTGCTCTGCCCAGAGTGCCCTTGAAGTGCCCGTGAGGCCACAGGGCTCTTCTCGCAGGCTCTATTTCCCTATGTGGGAGCATTGCGAAGGGTAGGTGGCTATTTTTTAAACCTGGCTACATTAAATAACACAGCAGCTTTTTCGGCATGTTTGATATCTCCGTAAACTTGAAAATAAAAGAGAGCCGCACACTCTAGGAGCTCAGATGCAAACATTGAATTACCAACGTTTCGACAGCCAAGCTGTCTTTAGGGTATAATCACAAACATTGCGGGATGACTCGTTTATGTAGTGTCAAAAGACACAGGTGTCTAATCATGGCCAAGAGTGGCCTAATATCATTGGTTAATTATCAAATATTACGACGTCATACAAAGAACAGCATACAAACAACAAATGGATAGCATACGATCATAGATTAATTTGACTACCCAAGCTTACAAACAATTACAATGGCAAAGTCACAATAATCACAAGAATGGCTTCAGATCAAAGTCTACGTTGAGACCGAAGGGCGCAAGGGTCTTTAAGTTAAAGATCCAGGCAGCCTCTCGTTTTAACAATAAATTATCAAGGTCACCCCCTCTCCTAGGGAGGGTGACATGTTCGATGCCAATATAACGCAGAGACTAAATCGAGTGGCCTGCCTCCAAGAAGTGGGCTGCAACTGGATAAGTAAAGTTTTTACACCTAATGGTGCTACGATGCTCTGAGAATTCGCGCTTTGTTTTACCTACATAATTTTTAGCCGTTACATTTGTAATTTCCATCCAGTAAGGGCGCAAATAGACGTTCAGGAATATCTTGGGGTGGTAAATCAGAGTGTACCAATTGGTCTCTGAGATTTCTGCCCCGCGAGAATACGACCAAGGGAAGGTCCGAAAACACATTACCGAGACTATCATCGGACTTTAGGATGTGCCAATGTTTGTGAACAATTCCCTTAATTTGTTCAGAGCACTTTGAATAGCGGGTAGTTAGAACACAAGAATGCGTCTAAATACGTGTGCGTTTCTTTTTCTTCTAGATGATATCTCTGTATAACCAAAAAAAAAAAAAAATCGTTGTCAAAGTTGCCTCTTATACAAAGGGGTTCAATAGGAAAAACTGTTGTTTTTCCCCAATTTGTGGGCGTGATCGAAGAGAATTCCTTATTATTTATGTGATAATGCCAGAGAAGCGGTGTTTGGAGGATACAGCGCCTTCGGAAAGTGTTCAGACCCTTTGACTTTTCCCACATTATGTTACATTACATCCTTATTCTAAAATGGATGAAATAAAACCATTTCCTCAGCAATCTACACACAATACCACATAATGACAAAGCGATGAAAAAAAATCAGACATTTTTGCAAATGTATTAAACACCAACAGAAATACCAACAGAAATACCTTATTTACATAAGTATTCAGATACTTTGCTATGAGACTCAACATTGAGCTCAAGTGCATCCTGTTTCCATTGATCATCCTTGAGATGTTTCTACAACTTGATTGGAGTCCACCTGTGGTAAACTCAATATGATTGTACATGATTTGGAAAGACGCAAACCTGTCTATATAAGTGAATATTGACTGGGACGACAGATGGGTTGGTTGTTTAGCAACAAAACCGACGTGTGCGCAACTATGGGACAAAACAGACGGGGCTGGTTTAGATTGTTGACAACATGTATTTCATTTCCAATGTTTATTGAAAACATATACATTTGCGCGTGTCTCTAATACATCATTACAATTGTTGGGTAGCTATCTAGCGACTTTGTTTTGGTCATATTAGCATTGAAATGAAATCAGTCAAAACGCCTGAAAACAAGACATGGTATAAAGAACAAGATTAAAATAACTGAAAGGAGTCACGATTTCCCACATGGCAGTTTATTGTTATTGTTGCTATCTATCTGGCCATCCTGAATCACAACTCACGATTTCTGCCCCACTGAAGCGTCCGCATCGTTTTCGTGATGTTGTCAGCGAACCCACCTGTGATTTGACCATTTGAGACGGACTGCTTCGTTTCCCTCTATACTCTCCCGCTCTCTGCGTACACGGCGTGCACATTTCAACTGTCTTTTAAAATCAATAGGCCTATTTGAATCATTTATTTATCAAATTACAAAATGCAGGTTTATTATTTCTCTACCGGGCCAAGTTGTTTACCGGGCCAAATTGTTTTAGTCTTGATCTCCTTTAGATTACGTGTATAGGAGGATTATGTGTGTGTGTATGGGATTATTCACGAGGACAGTGGAAATTACTTTAGGCTCTGCCTCCAGCGATGAGTTTTTACATGTTAAACCTGTGCTTTCACGACACAACAATATTCTACATCGATAGTTCTGTTGGAAATCCGGAGTGGCCACCGTTTCACACCTGCGCCCCTCTCTTGTCAACTCACGTAGGATTGGATTTGAGCACAACCTCATCCCTCAACTTCAAGAAGAATGGCTCTCGAACTCGTCAAAATCGGAATATCGTTGAAAATGCTACCAAATAACAGTGCTGTGTACTTCAAATCGGACGGAGCGAGATTTGGCCAAACCAGAACGATTAAATTGCTAACGGGGTCAAAGTACAAGATTGAAGTGGTTGTCAAACCTGGGGATGTGGAGGCAACGTAAGTATGGTGGGGTGAAACGTATTACAGATAATCAGGCAATATTCTTCTGATAACCTATATAGTGTCTATACACTTCAATATGCTATATTTTGACACCGCCTGTTAATGTTTTGACTACATTTTATTATCCAAAATCAACATTATATCAGTGTTTCATAATGTGAAATAGAATCGGTGCATATATTATTATTATTATCATATTATGTCTCTGCTTTAATCTAATTTACTAATTTTATTAAATTGGTAATTAATTGAGAACATTGATTAAAAAACAAGCCGCACGAGGTTGAAAGCGACACGTCAGAGCGCACGCGGTTCACTCGAGTTCCCACTAGATTGCCAAACTGCAAAGTCAAAATTGGCTTTAAGAATATAAATTGTAGAACTAGACCAGGCTTCCAATTTGGCCAGATAGTGACGACAGTGACATTGGCTAGAGTCCGGAGGGTGCAGGGAGACAGAAGGCGCAGCCAGATTGTGTCAAATCCACTCCCGATTAGGCCTTCAGCATTTCCTGCAGTAGGCCAAACATGCTCTCAAATATGGCAAGCTGAGTTTGTGTTTCAGTCTTTTGTTATTAAAAATGAATTTAATGGATAGAATGATAAATTACACCGACGATCTATAATTTCACCCCGATTTTGTAGATCAGTCATTCGGGAGTTGTCTTTACTGGCAGCTGCAATGTCAAAACAACCACAGGTCCTTTCCCCCAGTTATACAGTCATCACCCATCATGGTTATTAGCTGATCTTGCTGGTCATCTATAAACGTTTGAACGTCTTGAAAAAACGATCTGGTCTGCATTTGTCCACACATGTACCCTTAAATCTCTACTCGGTACAGCCAGAAGAGGACTGGCCACCCCTCAGAGCCTGGTTCCTTTCGAGGTTTCTTCCTCCTATAGGGAGATTTGCTGTGCTTCTACATCTGCATTGCTTACTGTTTGTGGTTTTAGGCAGGGTTTCCTGTTAAAGCACTTTTGTGACAACTGTATGTAAAACAAAGAAGGGCTTTATAAAATAAATATTAATGATTGATGATCTCTCCCTAAATGTTGTGATCCTGTCCTGGTCGTCAGCACCATGAGTGTAGGTGGAGTCCAATTCCCCTTGGAGCAACAGTCTAGAGACCCCCAGTGTGTGGTCTACACTGGCGTCTACGACACAGAGGGCGTGACACACACCAAGAGCGGAGACAGACAAGCTGTACAGATCAGCATACAGGTAGCAAAGGGAAAACTCAGTTTGACTGGAATTTGTTTTGGATTTCTTTAGGGTTTTATTAGAATCCACATGAGCTGACGCCATGGCAACAGCTAGTCTTGCTGGGGGGGGGGGGGGGGGGGGTCCAACACATAATGAAAAATACATTACAGACAAAATATTTTACAATTTACAAGTAGACAAAACAATTACATAGATAAGTTAATTCAGAGCAGTTTACCAGTCACATTACAAATACTTTCTGATATCTACATCATCAAGCCTGGTCCCAGATCTGTTTGATATCTACATCATCAAGCCTGGTCCCAGATCTGTCTGATATCTACATCATCAAGCCTGGTCCCAGATCTGTTTGATATCTACATCATCAAGCCTGGTCCCAGATCTGTTTGATATCTACATCATCAAGCCTGGTCCCAGATCTGTCTGATATCTACATCATCAAGCCTGGTCCCAGATCTGTTTGATATCTGCATCATCAAGCCTGGTCCCAGATCTGTCTGATATCTACATCATCAAGCCTGGTCCCAGATCTGTCTGATATCTACATCATCAAGCCTGGTCCCAGATCTGTCTGATATCTACATCATCAAGCCTGGTCCCAGATCTGTCTGATATCTACATCATCAAGCCTGGTCCCAGATCTGTCTGATATCTACATCATCAAGCCTGGTCCCAGATCTGTTTGATATCTACATCATCAAGCCTGGTCCCAGATCTGTCTGATATCTACATCAACAAGCCTGGTCCCAGATCTGTTTGATATCTACATCATCAAGCCTGGTCCCAGATCTGTCTGATATCTACATCATCAAGCCTGGTCCCAGATCTGTCTGATATCTACATCATCAAGCCTGGTCCCAGATCTGTCTGATATCTACATCATCAAGCCTGGTCCCAGATCTGTTTGATATCTACATCATCAAACCTGGTCCCAGATCTGTTTGATATCTACATCATCAAGCCTGGTCCCAGATCTGTCTGATATCTACTTCACCAAGCCTGGTCCCAGATCTGTTTAACATCTGCATCATCAAGTACTGATTCAGAGATGAAGGACCTCTACTAAACACCATGTACTGATTCAGAGATGCGTGAAGGACCACAGGGACGTCCAGTGAGAACAGAGCCAAAGGATGTTTTTTAATTTCTAATTTCACCTTTATTTGATCAGGTAAGCTAGTTGAGAACAAGTTCTCATTTACAACTGCGACCTGGCCAAGATAAAGCAAAGCAGTGCGACACAAACAAAAACACAGAGTTACACATAAACAAATGTACAGTCGATAACACATAGATAATAAAAAATTTAAAAAGTCTATATACAGTGTGTGCAAATGGCGTGAGGAGGTAAGGCAATAAATAGGCCATAGTAGCGAACTAATTTAGCAAATTAAAACTGGAGTGATAGATGAGCAGATGATGATGTGCAAGTAGAAATACTGGTGTGCAGAAGAGCAGAAAGGTAAATAAAAACAATATGGGGATGAGGTAGATGTCAGGGGAAAAAAGGGGTTTTACTGTCCCCACACAACACACTGCAGTTCACTTTAGGTACTTATACAACAAGTGTGTGTGGTTTCTAGGAGGAAAGTGATACATGGAAATATAATTAACCGGGCAAAGTTATATTCATGGGCTCAAGGAGTTAGATCTTTACATATATGCCCATTACTGCATCACACATGTTAAATACAATCAATAATGTCCTTAATTGAACACCATAAAGGTTAAACATGCATAAAGCTTAAATAAACACTCCTCATATTGCAGTGCCTGAATAACATATCAATGAACATTGATGGCTAAACAGTAAGCAGTCCCGGGTAGAGCCTAAGCTAGCATTAGATACAGATGCACGATCTTCCCAATAAGGACTGAAATGTGACGAATGGCATGAGCTTCAACAGCACCCATGTAGCCTTAGCATTATCATTAGCTGTGGGCTACAAACATTTATCATGCTAACAAGCAATTAGCAGGTTAGGCAGGTCATGCTAACAAACAATTAGCAGGCTTGGCAGGTCACGCTACAAACATTTAGCAGGCTTGGCAGGTCACGCTACAAACATTTAGCCTAGCAAAGACACATACATGAGCACAAATACCAATCCCTGTAAACTGATTTTATTATCAACACTCAAATAGGGCCACATTTTATTTCACACACAGCAACAACTTGTTAGTTGTCAGCTCTGCTCCCTTTTGTCCATTTCTCTGTCTTTATCAGATTAGCAAGGTCATTAGAGGACACACAGGAGCAGTGATTGGTTCGTTGGCAGGCCAATCGTGGTCTGTAAGGGCCTTTTTTAAAAACAACCTCAAGGTCAACTTGTTTTTTTTTTTTTGCCCACAGGAGGCTGGTGGCATCTTAATTGGGGAGGACGGGCTCCAGGTAATGGCTGGAGTGGAATCAGAGGAATGGTATCAAACACATGGTTTCCATGGTTTCCATGCGTTTGATAATACCGTTCCATTTGCTCCGTTCCAGACGTTATTATATGAGCCGTCCTCATTTCAGCAGCCTCCTGTGATTTAGCTGTATAGATTGTATTTTCAATGTTTCCATAAATGGTGCACTAAAAGTATCAAAAAAGTGAACTGGAGTTAACCGATTAACTCTGCCGGTCCCATCATTTCCCCTCCCAGTTCCCAGAGGTGGGCTCTTTTGAAGTGGTGTGGCAGGTGAAGTACTACAACTACAACAAGAGGGACCACTGCCAGGGAGGCAACAGTTTCAACAGCATCGAGTACGAGTGCAAGCCCAACGATACGCGCAGCCTGATGTGGGTCAACAAGGAGCTGTTTATCTGATGATACCAACCAAAGCCTACACAGGCAGCATCAGGGTTGTGTTCATTAGGCACAAAAAAAAAACGGAAGATAACAGTGAAACTGTTACTACCTGTAATTAGCCAACAGAAATGCCTGTTTTTTTTTATTTCCGTTTGCAAAATGTTTTCCTACGTTGTGCCCTAACGAACACGACCCAGATGAACATGAAATGAGAGCTGAATGACGATCAGCTGCTGGGTAGTGATAGACAGTGTGTATCAGATCCAGCCAGAGTGGAACCCCTCATAGCATAACAATGCTGCTGTTAAATAACTAAAGATGTTTAATTTGCTGTATGTTGGCGTGTGTTATAGCTATGCGTATTAATGTTGGGTGTGTGTGTGTGTGTGTGTGTGTGTGTAGCATCTATGCATATATAAGAATGCTGTATGTTATTATGTACTCTGAATGTGAATGTTTACAGTTAGTTTTTACAAAATATTTGGACTAATCCATACATTTTATTTTATAGTTGTGCTGATTTTGACTAATCAGAATGTCATATTTCTGACTAATGAGAATGTCACATTTCTGACTAATCAGAATGTCATATTTCTGACTAATCAGAATGTCACATTTCTGACTAATGAGAATGTCATATTTCTGACCAATCAGAATGTCATATTTCTGACTAATGAGAATGTCATATTTCTGACCAATCAGAATGTCATATTTCCGACCAATCAGAATGTCATATTTCTGACCAATCAGAATGTCATATTTCTGCTGCTCCTTCTGCTCATGTTTCTCATTTCATTCTTTAAATTTTTTTAGAGAACTAAATATGCTGAAGGGTTATTATTAGTTGGGAAAACTGTAATTTACTGTGAGATGTGTAGTGAAAAAGCAGCACCATGTAAATGATCAGAGCATCGTGAAGTGTACCCATGAACTTTAAAACATTGCGATTACTGGATGTGTTTAAAAAAAAATAATGTTTATGGTAGATTTAACCATTTTGTGAAGGTATTTGAATAGTAAATATGTTTGGAATGACCAATGTGTGTTTTCTTTTGTAATTACTGTGTAATTACTATTTTCCCATGTCATTTCTTAATATCTGGCCATTACTATACCATAACATATAGTCAAGTGCTACCTGGGTAATTGTGGTTTTTGGGTCAGTTGCATTAGCAAAATGATCTTCTATAGTTATGCTGTCTAAGAAAAACACAAAAAGAGCAGGCTTTGTATGCTTTCATAGCTTCTAGTATGAGTTTGAGGACTTGCATGCTTTGGAAATGAAGTATGAGAACGTTCACCACTGATGAATCTTGCATAAAAATAACTCTTTAAGGAAGTTACGTAATAATTGGGTTAGATCTCTGCAGCTCAGTTGGTAGAGCATGGCGCTCGCAACGTCAGGGTTGTGGGTTTGATTCCCATTGGGACCACTTATTGTTGGCTATGTGGGATTAGGCGAGATGGGTGAGAACTTTAGTGGTTAATGCTGGAGGATAGACCCCATAGGACCACCTGTCCCTAACGAGTGGTGGACTGGGCCATAGGACTACCTGTCCCTAACGAGTGGAGGACTGGGCCATAGGACCACCTGTCCCTAACGAGTGGAGGACTGGGCCATAGGACCACCTGTCCCTAACGAGTGGAGGACTGGGCCATAGGACTGACTACCTGTCCCTAACGAGTGGAGGACTGAGCCATAGGACCACCTGTCCCTATCGAGTGGAGGACTAGGCCATAGGACCACCTGTCCCTAACGAGTGGAGGACTGGGCCATAGGACCACCTGTCCCTAACGAGTGGAGGACTGGGCCATAGGACCACCTGTCCCTATCGAGTGGAGGACTGGGCCATAGGATGACCTGTCCCTAACGAGTGGAGGACTGGGCCATAGGACCACCTGTCCATATCGAGTGGAGGACTGGGCCATAGGACCACCTGTCCCTAACGAGTGGAGGGCTGGACCATAGGACCACCTGTCCCTAACGAGTGGGGGACTGGGCCATAGGACCACCTGTCCCTAACGAGTGGAGGACTGGGCCATAGGACCACCTGTCCCTAACGAGTGGAGGACTGGGCCATAGGACCACCTGTCCCTAACGAATGGAGGACTGGGCCATAGGACAACCTGTCCCTAACGAGTGGAGGACTGGGTCATAGGAACACCTGTCCCTATCGAGTGTAGGACTGGGCCATAGGACCACCTGTCCCTAACGAGTGGAGGACTGGGGGGGGTGGAACTGGACACAACTACCACAGGGCCCTTGTGTCACCTCTAAAAGATAAGCAGTAGCCGTACAGTGGGTGTGTAGAATAGGGATAATCTAGCATGCACTGCACAGTTTCCACCACTGAGTGGCACTGGTGCACATATGTAAACAGACATTTGCCAGGGGAAAAAAAAAAAAACTCTGTTCCCCAAGATGCACTGTAATGTACCTCTCCCATAGAGGTAGAGGACGCAACATTGTATCTGTCTCATTATGGGACCTGTGAGAGCATGGGCAGCGCCATTGAGACCATCTCCATTTTGAAGTAGTCCATTTTCTTCTTCTTCTACTTATTTTCCTTTCTATTTAATAATGAAACATTTTTTGACCTTTATTTAACCAGGCAAGTCAGTTAAGAATAAATTCTTATTTACAATGACGGCCTAAACCGGCCAAACCCGGACAACGCTGGGGCATTTTGTGCCGCCCTAGACGACTCCCAATCACTGCCGGTTGTGATACAGCCTGGATGAGTTGGTAAACAAACTCAAAGGGTGCATACTGCCACCTAGAGGGTGTTGACTGAACAGGTATAAAGACAATGTTGGTGATTTACTGCCACCTGGAGTTATGGAATGTTTGCTCATGAGTATAGTTCATTGGCTGATCCATCCCGATGGCCTGGATGGAATTATGTGATCCTTCCTTATTAAGCCATAGGAAGTCCCATCCAGTTGACTACTTACAATATGGTGAAAGTCCTCAATGGCAATGCCCATGCTAAATTGGCTTTTGGGCACTAGAGTCTTCCATTTCTATTGGTGACAGTATAGCAACAAGATGGCATTGAGAATGTGCCGAGATCTTGAAAATAAAAGTTCTCTGTTTCACCTAATGCTCAAGCGGGATGAATCTGGCGGGGATGTGCATGTGAGCTGTCCAATGCCATTGTGCCCTTGAACAAGGCACTTCCCATAAAACTGCTCCACGGCCAACCTTGTCTTCTTCTAATGTGGGTGCTACAGTGGCAAATGGCAGTGCATTTCAGTCTCTCCGTGTACATAGACTGCTATAAAGGTGAGGAAACAAACAAGTTATTATGTAACGCAGAGGAGTGACTTTTATCTTGAAATGTAGGCTACTTGCTGTCTCCTCTCCACACATCTCTTGTCCCTCCTCGGCGATACTGACCCCGCCCTATGGGTCTCCCTGTGCCACTGCAGTGAAACCGACGTTAAAAAGAGAGGGTCAAAAAACAAGAACCTGAATACCACTAGCACCGTGTTTTTGTAATAGCGAGACCCTCTTTTTATATCGTTTTTTTCTCCCCACGTCCACATTTCCTGGTCAACCTATTTCATCATCCAACCGGCAAGATGGTAAGCAAACTGTCGCCACTCTTATTTTCACCCACCAACCAAAAGATAAACACAGTGACTATGGTAACATGCCTGAATTTGTATGAACTATAGCCGACGGGGTTTGTACAGTTTTGTCGTGTTATTACCGTGTTATATGTGTGTCACCGAGTAAAGAACCCGTTCCTCCCTCGCAATGAAGGAGGAAACGGTTTTCTTGCCAATGTTGCCTCTGTATATTGGCCAATGCTATGGCCGATACCTGCCCTTTCTAGTCGTAACCCTGCTTACACTCTAAACCCAACTTTATCCTGCTATAGATCAAAGGCAACATCACAACAACAAAGTAACTCCATGTTTAAAACCAATGTGCGACACTAGGAGATGAACATGTTACTTTGCTGTTTCCCATGTCAGTGAGTGGCTAATTTGACTGATGTCCGACCCTGCCCTAAAAGTCGAATCTGCTTTATAAATAAGACTAACGTTACATGGTGTTTACGTTGCATTTAACAAGCTGGACTAGACATGACCAAATCAAGGAGGGGTGATGAGCAAAGACCCCCCCCGAAGCGTGTAGCCTACATGTTACAACACTGTTATCACCCTCTTTCATGTCGTGTTGCTACATTGTATCATTTCGTTATTTAACAAAAAAAATCAAGACTACAAGGTAGCTACTGTCATATGCGAGCTAATAATTAATGTCTAATTATCAGCCAAGCGTAGACACATACATAATTCTATGACGTACAAACCATTCTTCATATTTAATTGCATGTCATCCATAGGCCTAGGTTAAATACATAGATAGCACATGTCATAGACATGTCAAACTGTTTTGGAATAAGACCTATTCCCTATTGGTAGACGTGTAAAACAGTCAACAGGCTACTCCATTGTCAAGGCTACAACAGCGAGGCTACTCTGGGTTATCGTTGAGTGAGGGCAGGGAAGGCTTAGAAGGCTGTTGCTTAAAAGCATGGCAGCAGAAATGACCTGATACAGGGACCATATGCTGCCTAGCAATCAAGCACCACCCACATACAGATCGACTGAGCGAGCTCCTGCTAGCACTAGCTAATGTAAGACAGATAAAAGCCGTGGCGAACCACCAGCGCGCGATATGATCCACCCCGACTAGCTGCCTGGAGGCTCTGGCTGTGTGGTGCCTGCCAGACCAGCCCACTCATACCGGATTCAATCAGAGTAACTGTTGCATTGCTTCTAGCACAAGGAACTAATACAATTGTGAATAGGCCTATACGATTGTGAATAGGCCTATAAGATTGTGAATAGGGCTATTAGATTGTGATTAGGTCTATTAGATTGTGAATAGGGCTATTAGATTGTGATTAGGTCTATTAGATTGTGAATAGGCCTATAAGATTGTGAATAGGGCTATTAGATTGTGATTAGGTCTATTAGATTGTGAATAGCTCTATTAGATTGTGAATAGGTCTATTAGATTGTGAATAGGTCTATTAGATTGTGATTAGGTCTATTAGATTGTGAATAGCTCTATTAGATTGTGAATAGGCCAATAATATTGTGAATAGGTCTATTAGATTGTGAATAGGTCTATTATATTGTGAATAGGCCAATAAGATTGTGAATAGGTCTATTAGATTGTGAATAGGTCTATTAGATTGTGATTAGGTCTATTAGATTGTGAATAGGGCTATTAGATTGTGATTAGGTCTATTAGATTGTGAATAGGCCTATAAGATTGTGAATAGGGCTATTAGATTGTGATTAGGTCTATTAGATTGTGAATAGCTCTATTAGATTGTGAATAGGTCTATTAGATTGTGAATAGGTCTATTAGATTGTGATTAGGTCTATTAGATTGTGAATAGCTCTATTAGATTGTGAATAGGCCAATAATATTGTGAATAGGTCTATTAGATTGTGAATAGGTCTATTATATTGTGAATAGGCCAATACGATTGTGAATAGGTCTATTAGATTGTGAATAGGCCAATAAGATTGTGAATAGGCCAATACGATTGTGAATAGGTCTATTAGATTGTGAATAGGCCAATACGATTGTGAATAGGGCTATTAGATTGCGAATCGGTCTATTAGATTGTGAGTAGGACTATTAGATTGTGAATAGGTTTATTAGATTGTGAATAGGCCTATTAGATTGTGAATAGGCCAATATGATTGTGAATAGGCCAATAAGATTGTGAATAGGTCTATTAGATTGTGAATAGGTATATTAGATTGTGAATAGGCCTATTGGATTGTGAATAGGTGTATTGGATTGTGAATAGGTATATTAGATTGTGAATAGGCCTATTAGATTGTGAGTAGGCCTATTCGATTGTGAATAGGTCTATTAGATTGTGAATAGGTCTATTAGACTGTGAATAGGTCTAATAGATTGTGAATAGGCCTATTAGAATGTGACTAGGCCTATACGATTGTGAATAGGGCTATAAGATTGTGAATAGGCCAATAAGATTGTGAATAGGCCAATAAGATTGTGAATAGGCCAATACGATTGTGAATAGGCCTATACGATTGTGAATAGGCCTATAAGATTGTGAATAGGCCAATAAGATTGTGAATAGGCCTATAAGATTGTGAATAGGCCAATACGATTGTGAATAGGCCTATAAGATTGTGAATAGGCCAATAAGATTGTGAATAAGCCAATAAGATTGCATGAGTCCAGGTAGTTTAATTAAACATGCACCACCTCTTATCATAACTGTGCGTCTTTCGACCAATCAGATCAGATCTTTTGCCACTTAATTGATATTTGAACCAATCAGGTTGTGTAAACGTAGATCTCTTGAGTCAGTCCAGGAATCCCAATGAAAGGTGTATGCAGCCTACGATCAAATTAGCTTTGAAGGCCTCCGTCCTAAACCCAGGATATCTACTCCAGTCCATGTGGGCCAAACAGTCCAACTGGGACTCAACCGTTCCATCCTGGATCTCAGAATCTCCACGGTCAGGCCAAAGATAAAACAGGGCCAGCTGCTTACAGTCTCTGTGCCTCAGACTGTGGATTTACACTCAGGCAGATTGTTCTTTATAATTTTTTTTTTTAAACACCCACCCAGACCCTACAAGGTCTGTCCACACGCACCCACAACTCTCAGACAGAATCATCAATATAATATATGTCATTTAGCAGACGCTATTTATCCAAAGCGACTTACGGGCCCACGCGTGTGTAAAATGTTTACTTACTGCTGGTCCTGGGAATCAAACACACTATCCTGGCATTGCAAGCACCATGGTTTATCAAATGAGCTACAGGAGTACCACATCAGACGGAAGGATGAAATGCAGCCTTCCTTCAGGAGCATTGGTTTGACACCCCTGCTCGAAACACACATGCTTGAGAGGATTAGCTAGTGAGAGTATTTAGCCTGCTGATGTTTTTATTATTATTTTCAGACTGTTCGCACGTAATCCGTCCACGCGGACTGGTACTCTAGCTCTTTTCTCCTCGTGTGGTAGATACTAGCAATCGTGGTCTGACTGCACTGCTACAGAGAATGCATTGAGACAAGAGGGACAAAATAATGCCTTGAAGAAAGCAAATGGTACATATTTGACAAATCAAATCAAGCAGGATAGTTGTAATCAATGAGTCTTTATAATGAATTAACAATGAGGCCATTTAGGAGACACTTTTATCCCAACGTGAAAAACAGTAGTCCATGCATACATTTTAGTATGGCGACCCCAGCGGAATTCGAACACACGACCCTGGTGTTGCCAGTTTACCAACTCAGCCACACAGGACCAGCAAAACATTACCAACTCAGCTTAACAGGACCATCAAAACATTACCAACTCAGCTACACAGGACCATCAAAACATTACCAACTCAGCCTCACAGGACCATCAAAACATTACCAACTCAGCCACACAGGACCATCAAAACATTACCAACTCAGCCTCACAGGACCATCAAAACATTACCAACTCAGCCACACAGGACCATCAAAACATTACCAACTCAGCCTCACAGGACCATCAAAACATTACCAACTGAGCCTCACAGGACCATCAAAACATTACCAACTCAGCCTCACAGGACCATCAAAACATTACCAACTCAGCCACACAGGACCATCAAAACATTACCAACTCAGCCACACAGGACCATCAAAACATTACCAACTCAGCCACACAGGACCATCAAAACATTACCAACTCAGCCTCACAGGACCATCAAAACATTACCAACTCAGCCTCACAGGACCATCAAAACATTACCAACTCAGCCACACAGGACCATCAAAACATTACCAACTCAGCCTCACAGGACCATCAAAACATTACCAACTCAGCCTCACAGGACCATCAAAACATTACCAACTCAGCCACACAGGACCATCAAAATATTACCAACTCAGCTACACAGGACGACCAAAACATTACCAACTCAGCTTAACAGGACCATCAAAACATTACCAACTCAGCTTAACAGGACCATCAAAACATTACCAACTCAGCTACACAGGACCATCAAAACATTACCAACTCAGCCACACAGGACCACCAAAACATTACCAACTCAGCCACACAGGACGACCAAAACATTACCAACTCAGCCTCACAGGACCAGCAAAACATTACCAACTCAGCTACACAGGACCACCAAAACATTACCAACTCAGCTACACAGGACCATCAAAACATTACCAACTCAGCCACACAGGACCACCAAAACATTACCAACTCAGCCACACAGGACGACCAAAACATTACCAACTCAGCCTCACAGGAACAGCAAAACATTACCAACTCAGCCACACAGGACGACCAAAACATTACCAACTCAGCCTCACAGGAACAGCAAAACATTACCAACTCAGCCACACAGGACCACCAAAACATTACCAACTCAGCCTCACAGGACCATCAAAACATTACCAACTCAGCCACACAGGACCACCAAAACATTACCTTTTGATCTCAAGTAGGGCTTCTCCTAATAGTCAAGACTGAAACCTCTATGACTGGGTTTACACAGGCAGCCCAATTCAGAGCTTATGCCCAATTATGGTCAAAAGATCTGATCCGATTGGTCAGAAGACAAATTAGTGGCAAAAGATCAAAATTGGGCTGCCTGTGTAAACTTAAAAAAGAGAGATCAAATTGAGCCAAAATAATGCCTCAAAGAAAGCAAATGGCAAAGGTACGACAGAACAAATCGGTTGCTTAGTTACTGCTAGGTTTACTTGAATCGATAAGCCTTCAAAACATTGCATCATCATCATCATGACCTCGTGGCTTAGCGCTCCTCCTGAAAGCTCTAATTAGTATGACACATCATGGCAAACCCTAATATAGCATATGCATCATCATCTCCCCGATAGGTCTGTGCTATGGGGTTACACTTTACATTAAGTTAGACTTTATAAAGGCTGTACAAAGGGGGTTGCAAGTTGTTTATAAAAAATATATTATATAGATTTGCGGTTGACATAGGAACAAGGGAACAAGGGGTGCCGAGGGTTCTGCTACACCCCCTGATAAATTGAGAGATTATTTTATTTAAATGAACCTTTTATTTCTGAAAAAAATGTATGAACTAGGCTTTTATTACTCCTATATGAGCGGGAAAACTGAGGATGGCATTGAGGATGTTGAGTATATTTTCATATTCTGGGGGGACCACCAGTCACTATCAACTGATAGTGGCCTATATGGTTATACAGCTAATGCTGATGGACTGGAGCTGGTCAAACTGCTTGGCACATCAACACATAGTCAGTGGAGGTTTAAACAAGGTCAAGAGAGGCATCGATGTTATTTAGATCTACTGCGCTTAGGGCTCAGACACACCAGTAGCGTTTGGCGGCCGTTCAGCACCTCTGAAAGTAAATTGTGAACTTGAGTGCGCACCGATTTTAACGTGTAGAATCGCACGAATGCTTAGATCCACATTCGGCGCGATGTATGCTAGCTTTTTTTAGGCTGCGTTTACACAGGCAGTCCAATTCTGATCTTATTCCACTAATTGATCTTTTCTGCCCCTTAAATATCAGAATTGAGCTGCATGTGTAAACGCAGCCTTAGTTTCAACTTTCCAACAACCAAAGAAGTGCTTTAAAGTCTAATCAGGCTCTTCAGAAGGTTTTCAGAAGGTCTTTAGAAGGTTTTCAGAAGGTTTTCAGAAGGTTTTCAGAAGGTCTTCAGAAGGTTTTCAGAAGGTCTTCAGAAGGTTTTCAGAAGGTTTTCAGAGGGTTTTCAGAAGGTTTTCAGAAGGTTTTCAGAAGGCTCTTCAGAACGTTTTCAGAAGGTTTTCATAAGGTTTTCAGAAGGTTTTCCGCCTGCATTTTAAATGGATTAAATTGAGTTAATGTGTCATTGGCCGACACACAATGTTTATGTTTACCAATTCATTTAAAAATGAAAAGCTGAAATGTCTTGAGTCAATACATATTCAACCTCTTTTGTTATGGCAAGCCTAAATAAGTTCAATGTGCTTCACAAGTCACATATTAAGTTCCATGGACTCACTTCTGTGTGCAATAATAGTGTTTAACATGATTTTTTTAATGACCACTTCATATCTGTCCCACACATACAATTATCTGTAAGGTCCCTCAGTTGAGCAGTGCATTTCAAAAACAGATTCAACCACAAAGACCAGGGAAGTTTTCCAATTTCTCGCAAAGGTTACCTATTGGTAGATGGGTAAAATGAATCAATACACCCAGTCACTACAAAGATACAGGTGTTCTTCCTAACTCGGTTACCGGAGAGGAAAGAAACCGCTCAGGGATTTCACCACGAGGCCAATGGGGACTTTAAAACAGTTACAGAGTTTAATGAGAATGTATCAACATTGTAGTTACTCCATGAATTAACCTGAATGACAGAGTGAGGTAAGAAAGTTAAGAAATCCTGTACGGAATAAAAATACAGGAGAGGCAATATAGTCCACTACCATATCCTCAGTAGCTTTCCATCTAGGTTGTCACTACCAGGTGGTTTCTCATTATCGATGGACAACGACATTTTTTCCCTCCTCACCCACACTAACTTTTACAAAATTCTAAATTGCAATGCTTTTCTTTCATTGTTAGGTCTGTTATGCATGAATATGATGGCTCGCTGTTTGATGTTGGCATTTCATGCCTGAGTTTGTCCATTTTGCAAATTAAATAGTCATTAAAGTAATTAGCAACATCAAAAGGTTGTTTCTGGCCATAATTTAATTTAAAGTACTCCAAATCTTTTTTTCCCCATCATTCTTTATATACATTATCTTGGTTTCATAATACAATTTCTTCCTACTTTTTCATCGGTTTAGTCACATAATTTCTCAATTTTACAATACGTCAGCCAATCAGATGTGCAGCCAGACTTATTAGCCACTCCTATTGCTTCATTACTGTCAACCATACAGCTTTTCAGTCAATTCCTCATCTATATACGGGGCCTTAACAGTTCTAACAGTCAATTCCTCATCTATATACGGGGCCTTAACAGTTCTAACAGTCAATTCCTCATCTATATACGGGGCCTTAACAGTTCTAACAGTCAGTTTCGTAATCAATAATTGGAAGAAACAATTTCATAAATGCATCAAGTGCAGTGCCTGGGTGCTCCTCATTACACACATCAGACCAACTTATATTTTCTTTTCTTTACATCTTCAACATAAGGAATCACTTGAAAACCTGATATCCTTCTTTAGGCCACTATATGATGGTCACTACATCCAACGGGCGTGGATACAGAGTTCTGCAGCATTAGTAAAAGATGTGATCCATACACTTGTATGATACAGTTCCTGTACTGTTTGTAAACACCCTGGTAGGTTGATTAGTCATTTGAACCAGATTACAGGCCCTGGTTACAGAGAGTGGGTCTACCTTCTTGAGTGGATAGCTTGATGAAAACCAGTCTATATTCAGGTCTAAAAAAAAAGATAAATAGACCTATTTGTCAACATGGCACATTTTACCAAGATAATAGACACATATGAGATACGGTCTGAACATTATTTTGGGGTTCGTTGTGATGGCCTGTTTGGGATTTGGATCCCGACTCCTGTTTTGTAGAAATAATAAGGACATTTCGACCAGATAAACATCCCTTTTCCCTTTTTACCAGATAGATATCTTAATTTGCCTAGTTTGGTTTGATGTAGGGATGCATTAGCTGAACCAACAGTGTTGCCAGACTGATAATCATGCAAAATGTGTGTTGTAGTCTAATTGATTCTGAATGAAACATGCATTATTGATAAACAAACACACGGATAGTGGCTCTACCTTTCCCTCTCTCTCTGTCTCTCTCTTTCTCTCTCTCTCTGTCTCTCTCTCTCTCTCTCTCTCTCTCTTCCTCTCCCTCTCTCTCTCTCTCTCTCTCTCTCTCGCTCTCTCTCTCTCCCTCTCCCCCTCTCTCTCTCTCTCTCTCTCTCTCCTCTGAGATGCTTCATTTACATCTTAAGAGGCATATTAAGATGTGACCTTAAAACATCTAGTTTATTGAGGAGATGTGTTATGTCTGACACAACCAGACGTGTTATTTCTGTCAAAGGAAATGTGTTAAGTCTGGAACAACCATCCTCCACAGAGTTGATGTGAGGCCTTAACTTTGTAACTCTGTAATCCTAAATCTCCTTTCTTAACCCTTACCTCGCTCAACCTGCATTTGATCAGTGTAGGCTACATATACAGACCTCAATTTATGTTTTTAAATAGTGCTTTGACACTTTTCTTGGAACGGGACTGACACGTCTGGGATTGATATTCGTATGACGGAAAGTGTGATGTATCGCGTATGTTATATGGAACACCAGGGAACTACCCAAGTCAGCATTGGGGTATTGTGATGTGTGTGTGTGTGTGTGTGTGTCATTTGTTGTTATGAGATCAGGGAAAGTCACATTCTAATCCCATGTAACCCCTTGCTAATCACTGTTCTTAACATACCTTTGCAGGTCTAGACTGGAGGTAACACTGCCCCTTAGAGGGAATACTGTGTGTGTATGTGTGTATGTGTGTGTGTGTGTGTGTGTGTTACACTGTCAGGAGATGTTTTCCCATCACTTTATTCTTGGGTGTAGCTAGGAATTATCCTGTCTGGATACTCCTCTATTCTCAATGATTAACCTGTCTGGATACTCCTCTATTCTCAATGATTATCCTGTCTGGATACTCCTCTATTCTCAATTATTATCCTGTCTGGATACTCCTCTATTCTCAATGATTAACCTGTCTGGATACTCCTCTATTCTCAATGATTAACCTGTCTGGATACTCCTCTATTCTCAATGATTAACCTGGCTGGATACTCCTCTATTCTCAATGATTATCCTGTCTGGATACTCCTCTATTCTCAATGATTATCCTGTCTGGATACTCCTCTATTCTCAATGATTATCCTGTCTGGATACTCCTCTATTCTCAATGATTATCCTGTCTGGATACTCCTCTATTCTCAATGATTATCCTGGCTGGATACTCCTCTATTCTCAATGATTATCCTGTCTGGATACTCCTCTATTCTCAATGATTATCCTGTCTGGATACTCCTCTATTCTCAATGATTATCCTGTCTGGATACTCCTCTATTCTCAATGATTATCCTGGCTGGATACTTGCAGGCCTGCAGGGCTAGGGTATCTCCCACTCAGTCAGACACACACACACACACACACACACACACACACACACACACACACACACACACACACACACACACACACACACACACACACACACACACACACACACACACACACACACACACACACACAGGGAACTCCCTACTGGCTCCCACCCACGTTTTGGATTGCCAGGTTTTCTCCATGTAGTTAGATAGATTGAGTACTGTCACTGTGGCTAGCTGTTGTGGGCGAGGGGGACGGCAGTGCTGGACCGTGATAGACGGTTGGAGGAGGGTGGAGTGCTGGCAGCCCATATATTTACTGCACTGCGGCCAATACCAGGTGTCCCCAATTTCAGGGAGAGAAGGATATGTCCCTGTAAACCCAAGCACTACTGTACAAAAAGCTTATTTTAAATTCTTGTTTTATAGTTATTTTTTTATAGCAGTAGTATCATTGAGAAATAGCTAATAGATAAGGAAGTATGAGAATGGTGCTGGAAGGGACAGCAGACATTTTATGGGCTCCTGACCCATTTTCTGAGCTGTACATATTGTTTCCGCCATTGTTTCCTATGACCTGAAAAAAGAGCTTCTCAACATCAGAACAGCTATCACTAACCTCCATTTTGGATGAAGATTTCTACTTCGGTGAGTCGGCAGCGCAGGACATACTGCTCACCCCCGGGACCAGGTCCTTAATCCCCGACACTCGGAAGAGGAAGAGACGGCGAAATAGAGGCCGACGAGCAGGTACACCGATGAATCTACTGCGGCGGGTGAATAATACACCCTGTGTTCTATTGGCGAATGTCACTGGAGAATAAACTGGACGAACTCGGTTCAAGACAATCGTATCAACTCAAACAGGGAGTACCAGTGACGTGCTCAATACGGAAGTGGCCCGATGAAGTGGATGCTCAACTACAGGACTGTTTCGCAAGCACATACTGGAATATGTTCCGGGATTCATCTGATGGCATTGAGGAGTACACCAGATCAGTCACTGACTTCAATTAATAAGTGCCTCGATGACGTCGTCCCCACAGTACATATCCCAACCAGAAGCCATGGATTACGGGCAGCATCCGCACTGAGCTAAAGGCTAGAGCTGCCGCTTTCAAGGAGCGGGACTCTAACCCGGACTCTTATAATAAATCCCGCTATGCCCTCCGGCAAACATTCAAACAGGCAAAAGGTCAAAACAGGACTAAGATTGAATCCTACTACACCGGCTCTGATACTCTTTGCATGTGGCAGGGCTGGCACACTATCACGGGTTGCAAAGGGATACCCAGCCACGAGCTGCCCAGTGCGCAAGCCAACCAGACGAGCTAAATGCCTTCAATTTTAGTCTTTTATCAGACGCTCTTATCCAGAGTGACTTACAGTAGTGAGTGCATACATTTTCATACTTTTTTACATACGGGTCCCCTGTGGGAATCTAACCTACAATCTTGGCGTTGCAAGCACCACGCTCTACCAACTGAGCTACACGCTTCAAAGCAAGCAACACTGAACCATGCGTGAGAGCACCAGCTGTTCCAGACAACTGTTTGATCGTGCTCTCCGTAGCCGATGTGAGTAAGACCTTTAACGCATTACCAGGACGCGTACTCAAAGCATGCGCTGACCAGCGGGCAAGTGCCTTCACTGCTTAGTCCCCTCCTGTACTCCTTGTTTTCCTACAACTGCGTGCCTGTGCACCACTCCAACACCATCATTAAGTTTGCCTTCGACACAACGGTGATCACTGACGACGATGAGACTGCCAAAAGGGAGGAGGTCAGAGACCTGGCAGTGTGGTGCCAGGACAACAACCTCTCCCTCAACATCAGCAAGACAAAGGAGCTGATTGTGGACTACAGGAAAAGGAAGGCCGAACACGCCCCAATCACATCAACGGGGCTTGAGTGGAGCGGGTCGAGAGCTTCAAGTTCCTTGGTGTCCACATCTCTAAGGATCTATCATGGTCCAAACACACCAACACAGTCATAAAGAGGGCACTACAATACCTCTTCTCCTCAGGAGGCTTAAAAGATTTGGCATGGACCCTTAGATCCTTGTAAAGTTATTCAGCTGCACCATGGAGAGCATCTTGACTGGCAGCATCATCGCTTGGTATGGCAACTGCTTGGCTACTGATGGCAAGGCACAAGTTTTTTTGACTCATCACATATGCTACTGCTGCTACTGCTACTACTACTGTTACTGCTACTGCTACTACTACTACTACTGTTACTACTATTACTACTACGGTTACTAATACTGCTACTGTTACTGCTACTACTACTGTTACTGCTACTACTACTGTTACTGCTACTACTACTGTTACTGCTACTACTACTGTTACTGCTACTGCTACTACTACTGTTACTGCTACTACTACTGTTACTGTTACTGCTACTACTACTGCTACTGCTACTACTGCTACTACTACTACTGCTACTGCTACTGCTACTACTACTGTTACTGCTACTACTACTACTACTGCTACTGCTACTGTTACTGTTACTGCTACTACTACTGTTACTGTTACTGCTACTACTACTGTTACTGCTACTGTTACTACTACTGTTACTGCTACTGCTACTACTAGTACTACTGCTACTGTTACTGTTACTGCTAATACTACTACTGTTATTGCTACTGTTACTGCTACTACTACTACTACTACTGTTACTGCTACTACTACTGTTACTGCTACTACTACTGTTACTGTTACTGCTACTACTACTGCTACTGCTACTACTGTTACTGCTACTGCTACTACTACTGTTACTGCTACTACTACTGTTACTGTTACTGCTACTACTACTGCTACTGCTACTACTGCTACTACTACTACTGCTACTGCTACTGCTACTACTACTGTTACTGTTACTGCTACTACTACTGCTACTGCTACTACTGCTACTACTACTACTGCTACTGCTACTGCTACTACTACTGTTACTGCTACTACTACTGCTACTGCTACTACTGCTACTACTACTACTGCTACTGCTACTGCTACTACTACTGTTACTGCTACTACTACTGCTACTGCTACTGTTACTGTTACTGCTACTACTACTGTTACTGCTACTGTTACTACTACTGTTACTGCTACTGCTACTACTAGTACTACTGCTACTGTTACTGTTACTGCTACTACTACTACTGATATGGCTACTGTTACTGCGACTACTACTACTACTACTGTTACTACTACTGTTACTGCTACCATTACTACTGCTACTACTACTACTGTTATTGCTACTGTTACTGCTACTGCTACTGTTACTGCTACTACTACTGCTACTGCTACTGTTACTGCTACTACTACTACTGTTACTACTACTGTTATTGCTACTGCTACTGATGTGACGTTGTATTAGTACTGTTGCTCATTGAATGATTAAAGTTTCTAATTGCGTGATTAACTGAATCAAGCAATTATTAACTCATTAACCTGGGGCACCATGGGAAAACTAGTTTTTATTACGTTTCTATGTCCCAAATTAACTAAAAAAATATCAGAATATTGATTTAACAACAGTCAGTTGCCTCTACCAATCTCGTTCTGAACGTCGTATAGCCCGTGAGTCTGCACGAACCCGGGTCTCACCATTGAGTTCGTACCACACCAATCTTAGTTTAATATTTATTTACTAAAAAGCTAAAGTGATGATAAAAGATACACATAGACAAAACATATTATAGGCTATTGATTAGGACTTAGTATAACAGGCCAACACACTATGGCGCATGTCACCCACGATGGGGATTTCAATAGAGAGAGAAAACAGAAAGTACACAAGAGAAATCTACATTTGGGTGAATTTCTCTGCTATGCTATTCTAACCCTGGCCTTGCCCCAAACTGCCGCTCTTATGGGTCAGAATATAATGATGTAATTACGTGGGGATGATCTCCGAGGATTCTCTGCGTAGGCCTTCAGCTGTTCGATGACGCACTACTCCGACGCACCTCTCTGAGAGTCCTCCCGATGTCAGTGTCCTTTTTGGCTTAGGAGTCTCCCTTGCTCTGGAAGGGGTCTTCTGAGGACAGACAGCTCTTTAGCTCAGAGCTCACAGCATAGGAATGAAACCCTTTAGATACCACGATTCGATGGGAGATGGAGGCTAGGTGGTTAGACTTGAATTCACCCGCTTAGACACAGCTACTCATCCGTAGCTTGGGTAGAAAATGATTTCTTTGTCCTCAAACTTGCGTTGCGTTCTGGGTTCGTTGACTTTTTAGACCTTGCTGCAGATGTGGTCACGTAGGTCTCCTGTAAATTCTATACATATATTCTGTACAGGTTTTATACCCTCGGGTCAGAAGTGGGCATAAACGCCTTTAGGGCAATTCTCTGGGCGTACCAAGTTAATGAGGGCAAGGTCTAGATTTCACTCAAATCCAATTTTAGACAACTAACTTAACATTTCATCTTCCCCAAAACATTCTCTTTGATTTGGATATTTTCTATACAACGTACAATGTATAAACATCAAACATATACTAGGAAAACTCTTCACATTATAATGTTTTCGTAATAACGTAATCTATTAACCTTTAATAAAAAAACAAAAATTACATACATTTTCATATTCCATCTATCGACATGACCACCATTGTGGCTGACGGAAACCATTGTCCCAAAGTCCCTTTATTTCATGTTTAATGTTCTGAGGCTGGGTCTCCATAGTAACAGGACAAAGGAATTTGTCTGTGGCCTGAGATTTACCAGGGGTGTGAGGGGTCATAAACCCCCCCACATCTTCAGACCCCTAGATCTCTCCTCCTCTGTTGGGGTTGAGAGATAATCTGTAGGGTTGTGGTCTCCAGTAACCTGACCTGGTCAGGACAGTCATGCCACTACTGTTACTGTTACTGCTACTACTACTGCTACTGCTACTGTTACTGTTAATTCTACTGTTACTGCTACTGCTACTGTTACTGTTACTGCTACTACTACTGCTACTGCTACTCTTACTGTTAATTCTACTGTTACTGCTACTGCTACTGTTACTGTTACTACTACTGTTACTGCTACTGCTACTGCTACTGTTACTGTTACTGCTACTGCTACTGTTACTGTTACTGCTACTGCTACTGTTACTGTTACTGCTACTACTACTGCTACTGCTACTGCTACTGTTACTGTTACTGTTAATTCTACTGTTACTGCTACTGCTACTGCTACTGTTACTGCTACTGCTACTGTTACTGTTACTACTACTGTTACTGCTACTGCTACTGTTACTGCTACTGTTACTACTATTGTTACTGTTACTACTACTACTGTTACTGTTACTGCTACTGTTACTGTTACTGTTACTGTTACTACTACTGTTACTGCTACTGCTACTGCTACTGCTACTGCTACTGTTACTGTTACTACTACTGTTACTGTTACTGCTACTACTACTGTTACTGTTACTGCTACTGCTACTGTTACTGCTACTGCTACTGCTACTGTTACTGTTACTACTACTGTTACTGTTACTGTTACTGTTACTGCTACTGTTACTACTACTACTACTGTTACTGCTACTGTTACTACTACTACTACTGTTACTGTTACTACTACTGTTACTGTTACTGCTACTGTTACTACTACTACTACTGTTACTGCTACTGTTACTACTACTGTTACTGTTACTGCTACTGTTACTGCTACTGTTACTGCTACTGCTACTGTTACTGCTACTGTTACTGCTACTGTTACTGTTACTGCTACTGTTACTGCTACTGTTACTGTTACTGCTACTGTTACTACTACTGTTACTGCTACTGTTACTGTTACTACTACTGTTACTGTTACTACTGTTACTGTTACTGCTACTATTACTGTTACTACTACTGTTACTGTTATTACTGTTACTGTTACTACTACTGTTACTGTTACTACTGTTACTGTTACTGCTACTGTTACTGTTACTACTACTGTTACTGTTACTGCTACTGCTACTGTTACTGTTACTGCTAATACTACTGTTACTGCTACTGTTACTGTTACTACTACTGTTACTGTTTCTGCTACTGCTACTGTTACTGTTACTGCTAATACTACTGTTACTGCTACTGTTACTGGTACTACTACTGTTACTACTACTGCTACTGTTACTGTTACTGCTAATACTACTGTTACTGCTACTGCTACTGC